>NW_028138914.1:0-197134 GCF_964270905.1 Leucopleurus acutus
TGGTTTAGGATTAGGGGACGGGTGAGGGGAAGGCTTCGGGAAGGGTTAGGGTTAGGGTTCGGGCTAGGGTTAGGGTTATGGGACGGGGACGGTTTAGGGTCCAGGTGAGGGTACGACAACGCTTGAGGGGGAGCGTACGTGTGAGCGTGCGGGTTAGTGTGAGCGTACGGGTTAAGATTAGGGGACGTGTGAGGGTCAGGCTTCAGGAAAGGTTTAGGGTTAGGGTTCAGTCTAGGGTTAGGGTTAGGGGACGGGGACGGTTTAGGGTCCAGGTGAGGGTACGACAACGCTTTAGGGGGAGCGTACGTGTGAGGGTGTGGGTGAGTCTTAGCGTACGAGTTAGGATTAGGGGACGGGTGAGGGTCAGGCTTCGTGGAAGGGTTAGGGTTAGGGTTCGGGCTAGGGATAGGCTTAGGGGACGGGGACGGTTGAGAGTCCAGGTGAGGGTATGACAACGCTTTAGGGGGAGCGTACTTGTGACGGCGCGGGTTAGTGTTAGCGTACGGGTTAGGATTAGGGGACAGGTGAGGGTCAGGCTTCAGGGAAGTGTTAGGTTTAGGGTTCGGGCTAGGGTTAGGGGACAGGGACGGGGACGGTTGAGGGTCCAGGTGAGGGTATGACAACGCTTTAGGGGGAGTGTAGTTGTGAGAGTGCGGGTCACTGTTAGCGTACTTGTTAGGATTAGGGGACGGGTGAGGATCAGGCTTCGGGGAAGGGTTAGTGTTAGGGATCGGGCGAGGTTTAGGGTCAGGGGACAGGGACGGTTTAGGGTTCAGGTGAGGGTACGACAACGCTTTAGGGGGAGCGTACGTGTGAGGGCGTGGGTTAGCGTTCGCGTGCGGGTTAGGATTAGGGGACGGGTGAGGGTCAGGCTTCGGGGAAGGGTTAGTGTTAGGGTTCGGGCTAGGGTTAGGGTTAGGGGACGGGGACGGTTTAGGGTCCAGGTGAGGGTACAAGAACGCTTTAGGGGGAGTGTATATGTGAGGGCGCGGGTTAGCGTGAGCGTACGGGTTAGGATTAGGGCATGGGTGAGGTTCAGGCTTCGGGGAATTGTTAGGCTTAGGGTTCGGGCTAGGGTTAGGGTTAGGGGACGGGGACGGTTTAGGGTCCACGTGAGGGTACGAGAACGCTTTAGGGGGAGCGTACATGTGAGGGCGCGGGTTAGCATTAGCGTACGGGTTAGGATTAGGGGACGGGTGAGGGTCAGGCTTCGAGGAAGGGCTAGGGTTATGGTTCGGCCTAGGGTTAGGGTTAGGGGACGGGGACGGTTTAGGGTCCAGGTGAGGGTATGACAACGCTTTATGGGGAGGGTATGTGTGAGGGCGCCGGTTAGTGTTAGCGTACGAGTAAGGATAAGGGGACGGGTGAGGGCCAGGCTTCAGGGAAGTGTTCGGTTTAGGGTTCGGGCTAGGGTTAGTGATAGGGGTCGGGGACGGTTTAGGGTCCAGGTGAGGGGACGACAACGCTTTATGGTAACGTATGAGTGAGAGCGCGGGTTAGTGTTAGCGTATGGGTTAGGATTAGGGGACGGGTGAGGGTCAGGCTCGGGGAAGGTTTAGCATTAGGGTTCGGGCTAGGGTTAGGGTTAGTGGATGGGGACGATTTAGGGTCCAGGTGAGTGTACGACAACACTTTAGGGGGAGAGTACGTGTGAGGGCGCGGGTTATTGTTAGCGTACGGGTTAGGATTAGGGCACGGGTGAGGTTCAGGCTTCGGGGAAGGTTTAGGGTTAGGGTTTGGGCTAGGGTTAGGGTTAGGGGGCGAGGACGGTTTAGGGTCCACGTGAGGGTACGACAAAGCTTTAGGGGGAGCATACGTGTGAGGGCGCGTGTTAGTGTCAGCGTACGGGTTAGGATTATGGGACTGATGAGGGTCAGGCTTCGGGGAAGTGTTAGGGTTAGGGAGAGGCTAGGGTTAAGGTTAGGGGATGGGGACGGTTTGGGTAGAGGTGAGGGTACGACAACGCTTTAGGGGGAGCGTACGTGTGAGGGCGTGGGTTAGCGTTTGCGTACGGGTTAGGATTAGGGGACGGTTGAGGGTCAGGCTTCGCGGAAGGCTAAGGTTTAGGGTTCAAGCTAGGGTTAGGGCTAGGGGACGGGAACGGTTTAGGGTCCAGTAGAGGGTATGACAACGCTTTTGGGGGAGCGTATGTGTGAGGGCGTGGGTTAGTGTTAGCGTACGTGATAGGATTAGGGTACGGGTGAGGGTCAGGCTTCGGGGAAGGGTTAGGGTTAGGGTTCGGGCTAAGGTTAGGGTTAGGGGACGGGGACGGTTTAGGGTCCAGGTGAGGGTATGACAACGCTTTAGGGGGAGTGTACGTGTGAGGGCGCGGGTTAGTGTTAGCGTACGGGTGAGGATTAGGGGACGGGTGAGGGTCAGGATTCGGGGAAGTGTTAGGGTTAGTGTTCGGGCTAGGGTTAGGGGACGGGGACTGGGACGGTTGAGGGTCCAGGTTAGGGTATGACAACGCTTTAGGGGTAGCGTACTTGTGAGGGCGCATGTCAGTGTTAGCGTACATGTTAGGATTAGGGGACGGGTGAAGGTCAGGCTTCAGGGAAGGGTTAGGGTTAGGGATCAGGCTAGGGTTAAGGTTAGGGGACCGGGACGGTTCAGGGTTCATGTGAGTTTACGACAACGCTTTAGGGGGAGCGTAAGTGTGAGAGCGCGGGTTAGTGTTAGCATACGGGTTAGGATTAGGGGACGGGTGAGGGTCAGGATTCGGGGAAGGGTTAAGGTTAGGGTTCGGCCTAGGGTTAGGGTTAGGGGACGGGGACGGTTTAGGGTCCAGGTGAGGGTACGACAACGCTTTAGATGGAGCGTACGTGTGAGGGCGCATGTTAGTGTTAGCGTACGGATTAGGATTAGGGGACAGGTGAGTGTCAGGCTTCGGGGAATCGTTAGGGTTAGGGTTCGGGCTAGGGTTAGGTTTAGGGGATGGTGACTTTTTAGGGTCCAGGTGAGGGAAAGACAACGCTTTAGGTTTAGCATACGTGTGAGGGAGTGGATTAGCGTTAGCGTACGGGTTAGGATTAGGGGACATATTGGGTCAGGCTTCGGGGAAGTGTTAGGGTTAGGGTTAGGGCTAGGGTTAGGGTTAGGTGACGGGGACGGTTTAGGGTCCAGGTGAGGGTACGACAATGGTTTAGGGGGAGCGTACGTGAGAGGGCGCGGGTTAGTGTGAGTGTACAGGTTAGGATTAGGGGACGGGTGAGGGGAAGGCTTCGGGAAAAGGTTAGGGTTAGGGTTCGGGCTAGGTTTAGGTTTAGGGGACGGGGACGGTTTAGGGTCCACATCAGGGTACGACAACGGTTTAGGGGGAGCGTACCTGTGAGGGCGTGGGTTAGTTTGAGTGTACAGGTTAGGATTAGGGGACGGGTGAGGGGAAGGCTTCAGGGAAGTGTTAGGATTAGGGTTCGGGCTAGGGTTAGGGTTAGGGGATGGGGACGGTTTAGGGTCCAGGAGAGGGTACGACAACGGTTTATGGGGAGCGTACGTGTGAGGGCGCGGGTTAGTGTGAGCGTATGGGTTAGTATTAGGGGACGGGTGAGGGGAAGGCTTCGGGGAAGGGTTAGGGTTAGGGTTCGGGCTAGGGTTAGGGTTAGGGGACGGGGACGGTTTAGGGTCCAGGTGAGGGTACGACAAAGGTTTAGAGGGAGCGTACGTGTGAGGGCGCGGGTTAGTGTGAGCGAACGGGTTAGGATTAGGGGATGGGTGAGGGGAAGGCTTCGGGGAAGGGTTAGGGTTAAGGGACAGGGACGGTTTACGGTCCAGATGAGGGTACGACAACGGTTTAGGGGGAGCGTACGTGTGAGGACGCAGGTTAGTGTGAGCGTACGGGTTAGGATTAGGAGACGGGTGAGGGGAAGGATTCGGGGAAGGGTTAGGTTTAGGGTTCGGGCTAGGGTTAGGGTTAGGGGACGGGGACGGTTTAGGGTCCAGGTGAGTGTATGACAACGGTTTAGGGGGAGCGCACGTGTGAGGGCGCGGGTTAGTGTGAGCGTACGGGTTAGGATTAGGGGAAGGGTGAGGGTAAGGCTTCGGGGAAGTGTTAGGGTTAGGGTTCGGGCTAGGGTTAGGGTTAGGGGACGGGGACGGTTTAGAGTCCAGGTGAGGGTACGACAACGATTTAGGGGGAGCGTACGTGTGAGGGCGTGGGTTAGTGTTAGCGTACCTGATAGGATTAGGGTACGGGTGAGGGTCAGGCTTCGGGGAAGGGTTAGGGTTAGGGTTCGGGCTAAGGTTAGGGTTAGGGGACGGGGACGGTTTAGGGTCCAGGTGAGGGTACGACAACGCTTTAGGGGGAGTGTACGTGTGAGGGCGCGGGTTAGTGTTAGCGTACGGGTGAGGATTAGGGGACGGGTGAGGGTCAGGATTCGGGGAAGTGTTAGGGTTAGTGTTTGGGCTAGGGTTAGGGGACGGGGACTGGGACGGTTGAGGGTCCAGGTTAGGGTATGACAACGCTTTAGGGGTAGCGTACTTGTGAGGGCGCATGTCAGTGTTAGCGTACAGGTTAGGATTAGGGGACGGGTGAAGGTCAGGCTTCGGGGAAGCGTTAGGGTTAGGGATCAGGCTAGGGTTAAGGTTAGGGGACCGGGACGTTTCAGGGTTCATGTGAGTTTACAACAACGCTTTAGGGGGAGCGTAAGTGTGAGAGCGCGGGTTAGTGTTAGCATACGGGTTAGGATTAGGGGACGGGTGAGGGTCAGGATTCGGGGAAGGGTTAAGGTTAGGGTTCGGCCTAGGGTTAGGGTTAGGGGACGGGGACGGTTTAGGGTCCAGGTGAGGGTACGACAACGCTTTAGATGGAGCGTACGTGTGAGGGCGCATGTTAGTGTTAGCGTACGGATTAGGATTAGGGGACAGGTGAGTGTCAGGCTTCGGGGAATCGTTAGGGTTAGGGTTCGGGCTAGGGTTAGGTTTAGGGGATGGTTACTTTTTAGGGTCCAGGTGAGGGAACGACAACGCTTTAGGTTTAGCATACGTGTGAGGGAGTGGATTAGCGTTAGCGTACGGGTTAGGATTAGGGGACGTGTTGGGTCAGGCTTCGGAGAAGTGTTAGGGTTAGGGTTAGGGCTAGGGTTAGGGTTAGGGGACGGGGACGGTTTAGGGTCCAGGTGAGTGTATGACAACGGTTTAGGGGGAGCGCACGTGTGAGGGCGCGGGTTAGTGTGAGCGTACGGGTTAGGATTAGGGGAAGGGTGAGGGTAAGGCTTCGGGGAAGTGTTAGGGTTAGGGTTTGGGCTAGGGTTAGGGTTAGGGGACGGGGACGGTTTAGAGTCCAGGTGAGGGTACGACAACGGTTTAGGGGGAGCGTACGTGTGAGGGCGCGGTTTAGTGTGAGCGTACGGGATAGGATTAGGGGACGGGTGAGGGGAAGGCTTCGGGGAAGGGTTAGGGTTAGGGTTCGTGCTATGGTGAGGGTTAGGGGACGGGGACGGTTTAGGGTCCAGGTGAGGGTACGACCACGGTTTAGGGGGAGCATTCGTGTGAGGGTGTGGGTTAGTGTGAGCGTACGGATTAGGATTCGGGGACGGGTGAGGGAAAGGCTTCGGGGAAGTGTTAGGGTTAGGTTTCGGGCTAGGGTTAGGGTTAGGGGACAGGGACGGTTTAGGGTCCAGGTGAGGGTACGACAACGGTTTAGGGGGAGCGTACGTGTGAGGGCGCGGGTTAGTGTGAGCGTACGGGTTAGGATTAGGGGACGGGTGAGGGGAAGGCTTCGGGAAAGTGTTAGGGTTAGGGTTCGGGCTAGGGTTATGGTTAGGGGACGGGGACGGTTTAGGGTCCAGGTGAGGGTACGACAACGGTTTAGGGGGAGCGTACGTGTGAGGGCGCGGGTTAGTGTGAGCGTATGGGTTAGGATTAGGGGACGGGTGAGGGTCAGGCTTCAGGGAAGGGTTAGTGTTAGGGATCTGGCTAGGGTTAAGGTTAAGGGACCGGGACGGTTTAGGGTTCATGTGAGGTTACGACAACGCTTTAGCGGGAGCGTACGTGTGAGAACGCAGGTTAGTGTTAGCGTACGGGTTAGGATTAGGTGACGGGTGAGGGTCAGGATTCGGGGAAGGGTTAGGGTTAGGGTTCGGGCTGGGGTTAGGGGATGGGGACAGGGACGGTTTAGTGTCCAGGTGAGGGTATGACAATGCTTTAGGGGGAGCGTACATGTGAGGGTGTGTGTTAGCGTTAGCGTACGGGTTAGGATTAGAGGACGTGTGAGGGTCAGGCTTTGGGGAAGGGTTAGTGTTAGGGTTCAGTCTAGGGTTAGGGTTAGGGGACGGGGACGGTTTAGGGTACAGCTGAGGGTACGACAACGCTTTAGGTGTAGCGTACGTGTGAGGGCGCGGATTAGCGTTAGCGTACGGGTTAGGATTAGGGGAAGGGTTGGGTTAGGATTCGCGGAAGGGTTAGGGTTAGGGTTGGGCTAGGGTTACGGAAAGGTGATGGGGATGGTTTAGGGTTCAGGTGAGGGTACGACAACGCTTTAAGGGGAACCTACGTGTGAGGGCGCGGGTTCGCGTTAGCGTGCGGGTTAGGATTAGGGGATGGGTAAGGGTCAGGCTTCGGGGAATGGTTAGGGTTAGGGTTCCGTCTAGGGTTAGGGTTATCGGACGGGGACGGTTTAGGGTTCAGGTGAGGTGACGACAACGTTTTTAGTGCTAGCGTACGTGTGAGGGCGCGGGTTAGCGTTAGCGTACGGGTTAGGATTAGGGGACGGGGGAGGGTCAGGCTTCGGGGAAGTGTTAGGGTTAGGGTTCGGGCTAGGGTTAGCGTTAGGGGACGGGGACGGTTTAGGGTCCAGGTGAGGGTACAACAACGCTTTAGGGGGAGCGTACGTGTGAGGGCGCTGGTTAGTGTTAGCGTAGGAGTAAGGATTAGGTGCCGGGTGAGGTTCCGGCTTCAGGGAAGGGTTCGGTTTAGGGTTCGGGCTAGGGTTAGGGTTAGGGGATGGGGACGGTTTAGGGTCTAGGTGAGGGTACGACAACGCTTTCGGGGAACGTACGTGTGAGAGCGCGGGTTAGTGTAAGCGTACGGGTTAGGATTAGGGGACGGGTGAGGGTCAGGCTTCCGGGAAGGTTTAGGGTTAGAGTTCGGGCTAGGGTTAGGCTTAGGGGTCGGGGACGCTTTAGGGTCCAGGTGAAGGTACGACAACGCTTTAGGGGGAGCATATGTGTGAGGGCATGGGTTAGCGTTTGCGTACGGGTTAGGATTAGGGGACGGGTGAGGGTCAGTCTTCGGGGAAGGGTTAGGGTTAGGGTTCGGGCTAGGGTTAGGGTTAGGGGACGGGAAAGGTTTAGGGTCCAGGTGAAGGTACGACAACGCTTTAGGGGGAGCGTACGTGTGAGGGCGCGGGTTAGTGTGAGCGTACGGGTTAGGATTAGGGGACGGGTGAGGGGAAGGCTTCGGAGATTCGTTAGGGTTAGGGTTCAGGCTAGGGTTAGGTTTAGGGGAAGGTGACGGTTTAGGGTCCAGGTGAGGGAACGACAACGCTTTAGGTTTAGTATACGTGTGAGGGCGCTGATTAGCGTTAGCGTACGGGTTAGGATTAGGGGACGTGTTGGGTCAGGCTTCGGGGAAGTGTTAGGCTTAGATTTTGGTCTAGGGTTAGGGTTAGGGGAAGGGGATGGTTTAGGGTCCAGGTGAGGGTACGACAACGCTTTTGGGGGAGCGAAAGTGTGAGGGCCTGGGTTACTTTGAGCGTACGGGTTAGGATTAGGGGAAGGGTGAGGGGAAGGCTTCGGGGAAGGGTTAGGTTTAGGGTTCGGGCTAGGGTTAGGGTTAGGGGACGGGGACAGTTTAGGGTCCAGATGAGGGTACGACAACGGTTTAGGGGGAGTGTACGTGTGACGGCGCGGGTAATTGTGAGCGTACAGGTTAGGATTCGGGGACGGGTGAGGGGAAGGCTTCGGGGAAGGGTTAGGGTTAGGGTTCGGGCTAGGGTTAGGGTTAGGGGACGGGGACGGTTTAGGGTCCAGGTGAGGGTACGACAACGGTTTAGGGGGATCGTACATGTGAGGGCGTGGGTTAGTGTGAGCAAACGGTTTAGGATTAGGGGACGGGTGAGGGGAAGGCTTCGGGGAAGTGTTAGGGTTAGGGTTCGGGCTAGGGTTAGGGTTAGGGGACGGGGATGGTTTAGGGTCCAGGTGACGGTACGACAACGGTTAAGGGGGAGCGTATGTGTGAGGGCGTGGGTTAGTGTGAGCGTACGGGTTAGGATTAGGGGACGGGTGAGGGGAAGGCTTCGGGAAATTGTTAGGGTTAGTGTTCGGGCTAGGGTTAGGGTTAGGGGACGGGGATGGTTTAGGGTCCAGGTGAGGGTACGACAACGGTTTAGGGGGAGCGTACGTGTGAGGGCATGGGTTAGTTTGAGCGTAAGGGTTAGGATTAGGGGACGGGTGAGGGGAAGGCTTCGGGGAAGGGTGAGGGTTAGGGTTCGGGCTAGGATTAGGGTTAGGGGATGGGGACGGTTAACGGTCCAGGTGAGGTTACAACAACGGTTTAGGGGGAGCATACGTGTGAGCGTGAGGCTTAGTGTGAGCGTATCGGTTAGTATTAGGGGACGGATGAGGGGAAGGCTTCAGGGAAGTGTTAGGGTTCGGGCTAGGGTTAGGGTTAGGGGACAGGGACGGTTTAGGGTCCAGGTGAGGGTACGACAACGGTATAGGGGGAGCGTATGTGTGAGGGCGCTGGTTAATGTGAGCGTACGGGTTAGGATTAGGGGACGGGTGAAGGGAAGGCTTCGGGGAAGGGTTAGGGTTAGGGTCCGGGCTAGGGTTAGGTGACGGGGATGGGGACGTTTTAAGGTCCAGCTGAGGGTACGACAACGGTTTAGGGGGAGCGTACGTGTGAGGGCGCGGGTTAGTGTGAGCGTACGGGTTAGGATTAGGGGACGGGTGAGGGGAAGGCTTCGGGGAAGTGTTAGGTTTAGGGTTCCGGCTAGGGTTAGGGTTAGGGGACGGGGACGGTTTAGGGTCCAGGTGAGGGTACGACAACGGTTTAGGGGGAGCGTACATGTGAGGGCGCGGGTTAGTGTGAGCGTACGGGTTAGGATTAGGGGACGGGTGAGTGGAAGGCTTCGGGGAAGGGTTAGGTTTCGGGCTAGGGTTAGGGTTAGGGGACGGGGACGGTTTAGGGTCCAGGTGAGGGTACAACAACGCTTTAGGGGGAGCGTAAGTGTGAGGGCGCAGGTCAGTGTGAGCGTACGGGTTAGGATTAGGGGACGGGTGAGGGGAAGGCTTTGGGGAAGGTTTAGGGTTATCTTTCGGGCTAGGGTTAGGGGACGGGGACGGGGACGGTTTAGGGTCCAGGTGAGGGTACGACAACACTTTAGGGGGAGCGTACGTGTGAGGGCACTGGTTAGTGTGAGCGTACGGGTAAGGATTAGGGGACGGGTGAGGCGAAGGCTTCGGGGAAGTGTTAGGGTTAGGGTTCGGGCTAGGGTTAGGGTTAGGGGACGGGGACGGTATAGGGTCCAGGTGAGGGTACGACAATGGTTGAGGGGAGCGTACATGTGAGGGCGCGGGTTAGTGTCAGCGTACGGGTTAGGATTAGGGGACGGGTGAGGGGAAGGCTTCGGGGAAGGGTTAGGTTTAGGGTTTCGGCTAGGGTTAGGGTTAGGGAACGGGGAGGATTTAGGGTCCAGGTGAGGGTACGACAATGGTTTAGGGGGAGCATACGTGTGAGGGCGCGGGTTAGTGTAAGCGTACGGATTAGGGTTATGGGACGGGTGAGGTGAAGGTTTCGGGGAAGGGTTACAGTTAGGGTTCGGGGTAGGGTTAGGGTTAGGGGACGGGGACGGTTTAGGGTCAAGGTGAGGGTACGACAACGGTTTAGGGGGAGTGTACGTGTGAGGGCGTGGGTTAGTGTGAGCGTACGGGTTAGATTTAGGGGACGGGTGAGGGGAAGGCTTCGGGGAAGGGTTAGGGTAATGGTTCGGGCTAAGGATAGGGTTAAGAGACGGGGACGGTTTAGGGTCCAGGTGAGGGTACGACAATTCTTTAGGGGGAGCGTACATGTGAGGGCGTGGGTTAGTGTGAGCATATGGGTTAGGATTAGGGGACGGGTGAGGGAAAGGCTTCGGGTAAGGGTTAGGGTTAGGGTTCGGGCTAGGTTTAGGGTTAGGGGACGGGGACGGTTTAGGGTCCAGGTGAGGGTAGGACAACGTTTTAGGGGGAGGGTACGTGTGAGGGCGCGGGTTAGTGTGAGTGTACGGGTTAGGATTAGGGGACGGGTGAGGGGAAGGCTTCAGGGAAGGTTTAGGTTTATCTTTCGGGCTAGGGTTAGGGGACGGGGACGGGGACGGTTTAGGGTCCAGGTGAGGGTACGACAACGCTTTAGGGGGAGCGTACGTGTGAGGGCGTGGTTTAGTGTGAGCGTAAGGGTAAGGATTAGGGGACGGGTGAGGGGAAGGCTTCGGGGAAGAGTTAGGGTTAGGGTTCTGGCTAGGGTTAGGGTTAGGTGACGGGGACGGTTTAGGGTCAAGGTGAGGGTATGACAACGCTTTAGGGGGAGGGTATGTGTGAGGGCGCGGGTTAGAGTGAGCGTACGGGTTAGGATTAGGGGACGTGTGAGGGGAAGGCTTCAGGGAAGTGTTAGGGTTAGGGTTTGGGCTAGGGTTAGGGTTAGGGGAAGGGGACGGTTTAGTGTCCAGGTGAGTGTATGACAACGGTTTAGCGGGACCGTACGTGTGATGGCGTGGGTTAGTGTGAGCGTACGGGTTAGGATTAGGGGACGGGTGAAGGGAAGGCTTCGGGGAAGCGTTAGGTTTAGGGTTCGGGCTGAGGTTAGGGTTAGGGGACGGGGATGGTTTAGGGTCCAGGTGAGGGTACGAGAACGGTTTAGGGGGAGCGTACGTGTGAGGGCAAAGGTTAGTGTAAGCGTACGGGCTACGATTATGGGACGGGTGAGGGCAAGGCTTCGGTGAAGGTTTAGGTTTAGGCTTCGGGCTAGGGTTAGGTTTAGGGGACGGGGACGGTTTAGGGTCCAGGTGAGGGTACGACAACGGTTTAGGGGGAGCGTACGTGTGAGGGCGTGGGTTAGTGTGAGCGTCGGGTTAGGAATAGGGCATGGGTGAGGGGAAGGCTTCGCGGAAGTGTTAGGGTTAGGGTTCGGACTAGGGTTAGGGTTAGGGGACGGGGACGGTTTAGGGTCCCGGTGAGGGAACGACAACGGTTTAGGGGGAGCGTACGTGTGAGGGCACGGGTTAGTGTGAGCGTACGGATTAGGATTAGGGGACGGCTGAGGGGTAGACTTCGGGGAAGAGTTAGGGTTAGTGTTCGGGCTAGGGTTAGGGTTAGGGGACGGGGACGGTTTAGCGTCCAGGTGAGTGTACGACAACGGTTTAGGGGGAGTGTACGTGTGAGGGCGCGGGTTAGTGTGAGCGTACGGGTTAGGATTAGGGGACGGGTGAGGGGAAGGCTTCGGGGAAGGTTTAGGGTTAGGGTTCGGGCTAGGGTTAGGGTTAGGGGACAGGGACGGTTTAGGGTCCAGGTGAGGGTACGACAACGGTTTAGGGGGAGCGTACGTGTGAGGGCGCGGGTTAGTGTGAGCTTACGGGTTAGGATTAGGGGATGGGTGAGGGGAAGGCTTCGGGGAAGGGTTCGGGTTAGGGTTCGGGCTAGGGTTAGGTTAAGGGGACGGGGACGGTTTAGGGTGCAGGTGGGGGTACGACAACGGTTTAGGGGAGCGTACGTGTGAGGGCACCGGTTAGTGTGAGCGTACGGATTAGGATTAGGGGACTGGTGTGGGGAAGGCTTCGGGGAAGGGTTAGGGTTAAGGTTCGGGCTAGGATTAGGGTTAGGGCACGGGGACGGTTTAGGGTCCAGGTGAGTGTACGACAATGGTTTAGGGGGAGGGTACGTGTGAGGGCGCGGGTTAGTGTGATCGTACGGGTTAGGATTAGGGGACGGGTGAGGGGAAGGCTTCGGGGAAGGTTTAGGGTTAGGGTTCGGGCCTGGGTTAGGGTTAGGGGACGGGGATGGTTTAGGGACCAGGTGAGGGTACGACAACGGTTTAGGGGGAGCGTACGTGTGAGGGCGCGAGTTAGTGTGAGCGTACGGGATAGGATTAGGGGACGGGTGAGGGGAAGGCTTCGGGGAAGGGTTAGGTTTAGGTTTCGGGCTAGGGTTAGGGTTAGGGGACGGAGACGGTTTAGGTTCCAGGTGAGGGTACGACAACGGTTTAGGGGGAGTGTACGTGTGAGGGCGCGGGATAGTGTGAGCGTACGGGTTAGGATTAGGGGACGGGTGAGGGGAAGGCTTCGGGGAGGGTTTAGGGTTAGGGTTCAGGCTAGGGTTAGGGTTAGGGGACGGGGATGGTTTAGGGACCAGGTGAGGGTATGACAACGGTTTAGGGGGAGCTTATGTGTGAGGGCGCGGGTTAGTTTGAGCGTACGGGATAGGATTAGGGGACGGGTGAGGGGAAGGCTTCAGGGAAGGGTTAGGTTTAGGTTTCGGGCTAGGGTTAGGGTTCGGGGACGGAGACGGTTTAGGTTCCAGGTGAGGGTACCACAACGGTTTAGGGGAAGCGTACGTGTGAGGGCGCGGGTTAGTGTGAGCGTACGGGTTAGGATTTGGGGACGGGTGAGGGGAAGGCTTCGGGAAAGTGTTAGGGTTAGGGTTCGGGCTAGGGTTAAGGTTAGGGGACGGGGTCGGTTTAGGGTCCAGTGAGGGTACGACAATGGTTTAGGGGTAGCGTACGTGTGAGGGCGTGGGTCAGTGTGAGCGTACGGGTTAGAATGGGGACGGGTGAGGGGAAGGCTTTGGGGAAGTGTTAAGGTTAGGGTTCGGGCTAGGGTTAGGGTTAGGGGACGTGGACGGTTTAGGGTACAGTTGAGGGTACGACAGCGGTTTAGGGGGAGCGTACGTGTGAGGGCACGGGTTAGTGTGGGCGTACGGATTAGGATTAGGGGAAGGGTGAGGGGTAGGCTTCGAGAAAGGGTTAGGTTTAGGGTTCGGGCTAGGGTTAGGGTTAGGGGACGGGGACGGATTAGGGTACAGTTGAGGGTACGACAACGGTTTAGGGGGAGCGTACGTTTGAGGGCGCAGGTTAGTGTGAGCGTACGGTTTAGGATTAGGGGACGGGTGAGGGGAAGGCTTCGGGGAAGGGTTAGTGTTAGGGTTGGGGCTAGGGTTAGGGTTAGGGAAAGGGAAGGTTTAGGTTCCAGGTGAGGTTACGACAACGGTTTAGGGGGAGCGTACGTGTGAGGGAGCGGGTTAGTGTGAGCGTACGGGATAGGATTAGGGGACGGGTGAGGGGAAGGCTTCGGGGAAGGGTTAGGTTTAGGTTTCGGGCTAGGGTTAGGGTTAGGGGACGGAGACGGTTTAGGTTCCAGGTGAGGGTACGACAACGGTTTAGGGGGAGCGTACGTGTGAGGGCGTGTGTTAGTGTGAGCATACGGGTTAGGATTAGGGGACGGGGGAGGGGAAGGCTCCGGGAAAGTGTTAGGGTTAGATTTCGGGCTAGGGTTAGGGTTAGGGGATGGGGACGGTTTAGGGTCCAGGTGAAGGTACGACAACGGTTTAGGGGGAGCATACGTGTGAGGGCGCGGGTTAGTGTGAGCGTACGGGTTATGATTCGGGGACGGGTGAGGGGAAGGCTTTGGGGAAGGTTTAGGGTTAGGGTTCGGGCTACGGTTACGTTTAGGGGACGGGGACGGTTTAGGGTCCAGGTGGGGGTACGACAACGGTTTAGGGAGAGCGTACGTGTGAGGGCACGGGTTAGTGTGAGCGTACGGGTTAGGATTACGGGACGAGTGAGGGGAAGGCTTCGGGGAAGGGTTAGGTTTGGGGTTCGGGTTAGGGTTAGGGTTAGGGAACGGGGACGGTTTAGGGACCAGGTGAGGGTACGACAACGGTTTAGGGCGAGCGTACGTGTGAGGGCGCGGGTTAGTGTGAGCGTACGGGGTAGGATTAGGGGACGGGTGAGGGGAAGGCTTCAGGGAAGGGTTAGGGTTAGGGTTCGGGCTAGGGTTAGGGTTAGGGGACGGGGACGGTTTAGGTTCCAGGTGAGTATACGATAACGGTTTAGGGTGAGCGTACGTGTGAGGGCGCGGGTTAGTGTGAGCGTACGGGTTAGGATTAGGGGACGGGTGAGGGGAAGGCTTCGGGGAAGAGTTAGGGTTAGGGTTCGGGCTAGGGTTAGGGTTAGGGGACGGGGACGGTTTAGGGTCCAGGTGAGGGTACGACAACGGTTTAGGGGGAGCGTACGTGTGAGGGCGTGGGTTAGTGTGAGCGTAAGGGTTAGGATTAGGGGACGGGTGAGGGGAAGGCTTCGGGGAAGGGTTAGGTTTAGGGTTCGGGCTAGGGTTAGGGTTAGGGGACGGGGACAGTTTAGGGTCCAGGTGAGGGTACGACAACGGTATAGGGGGAGCGTACGTGTTAGGGCGCGGGTTAGTGTGAGCGTACGGGTTAGGATTAGGGGACGGGTGAGGGGAAGGCTTCGGGGAAGTGTTAGGGTTAGGGTTCGGGCTAGGGTTAGGGTTAGGGGTCGGGGACGATTTAGGGTCCAGGTGAGGGTACGACAACGGTTTAGGGGGAGCGTACGTGTGAGGGCACGGGTTACTGTGAGCGTACGGGTTAGGATTAGGGGACGGGTGAGGGGAAGGCTTCGGGGAAGGTTTAGGGTTAGGGTTCGGGCTAGGGTTAGGGTTAGGTGACGGGGACGGTTTAGGGTCCAGGTCAGTGTACAACAACGGTTTAGGAGGAGCGTAAGTGTGAGGGCGCGGGTTAGTGTGAGCGTACGGGTTAGGATTAGGGGACGGGTGAGGGGAAGGCTTCGGGGAAGGGTTATTGTTAGGGTTCGGGCTAGGGTTAGGGTTAGGGGATGGGGACGGTTTAGGGTCAAGGTGAGGGTACGAAAACGGTTTAGGTGGAGCGTACCTGTGAGGGCACGGGTTAGTGTGAGCGTACGGGTTAGGATTAGGGGATGGGTGAGGGGAAGGCTTCGGGGACGGGTTAGGGTTAGGGTTCGGGCTAGGTTTAGGGTTAGGGGATGAGGACGGTTTAGGGTCCAGGTGTGGGTACGACAACGCTTTAGGGGCAGCGTACGTGTGAGCGGGCTGGATAGTGTGAGCGAACGGGTTAGGATTCGGGGATGGGTGAGGGGAAGGCTTCTGGGAAGGGTTAGGGTTATGGTTCGGGCTAGGGATAGGGTTAGGGGATGGGGACGGTTTAGGGTCCAGGTAAGGGTACGACAACAGTTTAGGGGGAGCGTACGTGTGAGGGCGTGGGTTAGTGTGAGCGTACGGGTTCGGATTAGGGAACGGGTGAGGGGAAGGCTTCGGGGAAGGGTTAGGGTGAGGGTTCGGGCTAGGGTTCGGATTAGGGGACGGGGATGATTTAGGGTCCAGGTGAGGGTACGACAACGGTTATAGGGGGAGTGTACGTGTGAAGACGTGGGTTAGTGTGAGCGTACGGGTTTGGATTAGGGGACGGGTGAGGGGAAGGCTTCTGGGAAGGTTTAGGGTTAGGGTTCGGGATAGGGTTTGCGTTAGGGGACGGGGACCGTTTAGGGTCCAGGTGAGGGTACGACAACGGTTTAGGGGGAGCGTACGTGTGAGGGCGCGGGTTAGTGTGAGCGTACAGGTTATGATTCGGGGACGGGTGAGGGGAAGGCTTTGGGGAAGGTTTAGGGTTAGGGTTCGGGCTACGGTTACGTTTAGGGGACGGGGACGGTTTAGGGTCCAGGTGGGGGTACGACAACGGTTTAGGGAGAGCGTATGTGTGAGGGCACGGGTTAGTGTGAGCGTACGGGTTAGGATTAGGGGACGGGTGAGGGGAAGGCTTCGGGGAAGGTTTAGGTTTGGGGTTCTGGTTATGGTTAGGGTTAGGGGACGGGGACGGTTTAGGGTCCACGTGAGTGTACGACAATGGTTTAGGGGGAGAGTACGTGTGAGGGCGCGGGTTAGTGTGAGCGTACGGGTTAGGATTAGGGGACGGGTGAGGGGAAGGCTTCGGGGAAGAGTTAGGGTTAGGGTTCGGGCTAGGGTTAGGGTTAGGGGACGGGGACGGTTTAGGGTCCAGGTGAGGGTACGACAACGGTTTAGGGGGAGCGTACGTGTGAGGGCGTGGGTTAGTGTGAGCGTACGGGTTAGGATTAGGGGACGGGTGAGGGGAAGGCTTCGGGGAAGGGTTAGGGTTAGGGTTCGGGCTAGGGTTAGGGTTAGGGGACGGGGACAGTTTAGGGTCCAGGTGAGGGTACGACAACGGTATAGGGGGAGCGTACGTGTTAGGGCGCGGGTTAGTGTGAGCGTACGGGTTAGGACTAGGGGACGGGTGAGGGGAAGGCTTCGGGGAAGTGTTAGGGTTAGGGTTCGGGCTAGGGTTAGGGTTAGGGGTCGGGGACGATTTAGGGTCCAGGTGAGGGTACGACAACGGTTTAGGGGGAGCGTACGTGTGAGGGCACGGGTTACTGTGAGCGTACGGGTTAGGATTAGGGGACGGGTGAGGGGAAGGCTTCGGGGAAGGTTTAGGGTTAGGGTTCGGGCTAGGGTTAGGGTTAGGTGACGGGGACGGTTTAGGGTCCAGGTGAGTGTACAACAACGGTTTAGGAGGAGCGTAAGTGTGAGGGCGCGGGTTAGTGTGAGCGTACGGGTTAGGATTAGGGGACGGGTGAGGGGAAGGCTTCGGGGAAGGGTTATGGTTAGGGATCGGGCTAGGGTTAGGGGATGGGGACGGTTTAGGGTCAAGGTGAGGGTACGAAAACGGTTTAGGTGGAGCGTACCTGTGAGGGCACGGGTTAGTGTCAGCGTACGGGTTAGGATTAGGGGATGGGTGAGGGGAAGGCTTCGGGGACGGGTTAGGGTTAGGGTTCGGGCTAGGTTTAGGGTTAGGGGATGAGGACGGTTTAGGGTCCAGGTGTGGGTACGACAACGCTTTAGGGGCAGCGTACGTGTGAGCGGGCTGGATAGTGTGAGCGAACGGGTTAGGATTCGGGGATGGGTGAGGGGAAGGCTTCTGGGAAGGGTTAGGGTTATGGTTCGGGCTAGGGATAGGGTTAGGGGATGGGGACGGTTTAGGGTCCAGGTAAGGGTACGACAACAGTTTAGGGGGAGCGTACGTGTGAGGGCGTGGGTTAGTGTGAGCGTACGGGTTCGGATTAGGGAACGGGTGAGGGGAAGGCTTCGGGGAAGGGTTAGGGTGAGGGTTCGGGCTAGGGTTCGGATTGGGGGACGGGGATGATTTAGGGTCCAGGTGAGGGTACGACAACGGTTATAGGGGGAGTGTACGTGTGAAGACGTGGGTTAGTGTGAGCGTACGGGTTAGGATTAGGGGACGGGTGAGGGGAAGGCTTCTGGGAAGGTTTAGGGTTAGGGTTCGGGATAGGGTTTGCGTTAGGGGACGGGGACCGTTTAGGGTCCAGGTGACGGTACGACAACGGTTTAGGGGGAGCGTACGTGTGAGGGCGCGGGTTAGTGTGAGCGTACGGGTTAGGATTAGGGGACGGGTGAGGGGAAGGCTTCGGGGAAGGTTTAGGTTTGCGGTTCTGGTTAGGGTTAGGGTTAGGGGACGGGGACGGTTTAGGGTCCACGTGAGTGTACGACAATGGTTTAGGGGGAGAGTACGTGTGAGGGCGCGGGTTAGTGTGAGCGTACGGGTTAGGATTAGGGGACGGGTGAGGGGAAGGCTTCGGGGAAGGTTTAGGGTTAGGGTTCGGGCTAGGGTTAGGGTTAGGGGATCGGGACGGTTTAGGGACCAGGTGAGGGTACGACAACGGTTTAGGGCGAGCGTACGTGTGAGGGCGCAGGTTAGTGTGAGCTTACGGGTTAGGATTAGGGGACGGGTGAGGGGAAGGCTTCGGGGAAGAGTTAGGGTTAGGGTTCGGGCTAGGGTTAGGGTTAGGGGACGGGGACGGTTTAGGGTCCAGGTGAGGGTACGACAACGGTTTAGGGGGAGCGTACGTGTGAGGGCACGGGTTAGTGTGACCGTACGGGTTAGGATTAGGGGACGGGTGAGGGGAAGGCTTCGGGTAAGTGTTAGGGTTAGGGTTCGGGCTAGGGTTAGGGTTAGGGGATGGGGACGGTTTAGGGTCCAGGTGAGGGTACGACAACGGTTTAGGGGGATCCTACGTGGGAGGGTGTGGGTTACTGTGCGCGTACGGGTTAGGATTTGGGGACGCGTGAGGGGAAGGCTTCGGGGAAGGGTTAGGGTTAGGGTTCGGGCTAGGGTTATGGTTAAGGGACGGGGACGGTTTAGGGTCCAGTGAGGGTACGACAACGGTTTAGGGGTAGCGTACGTGTGAGGGCGAGGGTTAGTGTGAGCGTACGGGTTAGGATTAGGGGACGGGTGAGGGGAAGGCTTCGGGGAGGGTTTAGGGTTAGGGTTCAGGCTAGGGTAAGGGTTAGGGGACGGGGACGGTTTAGGGAACAGGTGAGGGTACGACAACGGTTTAGGGGGAGCGTACGTGTGAGGGCGCGGGTTAGTTTCAGCGTACGGGATAGGATTAGGGGACGGGTGAGGGGAAGGCTTCAGGGAAGTGTAAGGTTTAGTTTTCGGGCTAGGGTTAGGGTTAGGGGACGGAGACGGTTTAGGGTAAAGGTGAGGGTACGACAACGGTATAGGGGGAGCGTACGTGTGAGGGCGCGGGTTAGTGTGAGCGTACGGGTTAGGATTTGGGGACGGGTGAGGGGAAGGCTTCGGGAAAGTGTTAGGGTTAGGGTTCGGGCTAGGGTTAAGGTTAGGGGTCGGTGTCGGTTTAGGGTCCAGTGAGGGTACAACAACGGTTTAGGGGTAGCGTACGTGTGAGGGCGTGGGTTAGTGTGAGCGTACGGGTTAGGATTAGGTGACGGGTGAGGGGAAGGGTTTGGGGAAGGGTTAGGGTTAGGGTTCGGGCTAGGGTTAGGGTTAGGGGACGGGGACGGTTTAGGGTCCAGCTGAGGGTACGACAGCGGTTTAGGGGGAGCGTACGTGTGAGGGCACGGGTTAGTGTGGGCGTACGGATTAGGATTAGGGGAAGGGTGAGGGGTAGGCTTCGAGGAAGGGTTAGGTTTAGGGTTCGGTCTAGGGTTAGGGTTAGGGGACGGGGACGGTTTAGGGTCCAGTTGAGGCTACGAGGACGGTTTAGGGGGAGCGTACGTTTGAGGGCGCAGGTTAATGTGAGCGTACGGGTTAGGATTAGGGGACGGGTGAGGGGAAGGCTTCGGGGAAGTGTTAGGGTTAGGGTTGGGGCTAGGGTTAGGGTTAGGGAAGGGGAAGGTTTAGGTTCCAGGTGAGGGTACGACAACGGTTTAGGGGGACCGTACGTGTGAGGGCGCGCGTTAGTGTGACCGTACGGGCTAGGATTAGGGGACAGGTGAGGGGAAGGCTTCGGGGAAGGGTTAGGGTTAGGGTTCGGGCTAGGGTTAGGGTTAGGGGACGGGGACGGTTTAGGGACCAGGTGAGGGTACGACAACGGTTTAGGGGTAGCGTACTTGTGAGGGCGCGGGTTAGTGTGAGCGTACGGGATAGGATTAGGGGACGGGTGAGGGGAAGGCTTCGGGGAAGGGTTAGGTTTAGGTTTCGGGCTAGGGTTAGGGTTAGGGGACGGAGACGGTTTAGGTTCCAGGTGAGGGTACGACAACGGTTTAGGGGGAGCATACGTGTGAGGGCGTGGGTTAGTGTGAGCATACGGGTTAGGATTAGAGGACGGGGGAGGGGAAGGCTTCGGGAAAGTGTTAGGGTTAGGGTTCGGGCTAGTTTTAGTGTTAGGGTACGGCGATGGTTTAGGGTCCAGTGAGGGTACGACAACGGTTTAGGGGTAGCGTACGTGTGATGGCGCGGGTTAGTGTGAGCGTACGGGTTAGGATTAGGGGACGGGTGAGGGGAAGGTTTTGGGGAAGGGTTAGGGTAGGGTTCGGGCTAGGGTTAGGGTTAGGGGACGGGGACGGTTTAGGGTCCAGGTGAGGGTATGACAACGGTTTAGGGGGAGCGTACGTGTGAGGGCGTGGGTTAGTGTGAGCGTACGGTTAGGATTTGGGGACGGGTGAGTGGAAGGCTTCGGGGAAGGTTTATGTTTAGTGTTCGGGCTAGGGTTAGGGTTAGGGGACGGGGACGGTTTAGGGTCTAGGTGAGGGTACCACAACGGTTTAGGGGCAGCGTACGTGTGAGCGGGCTGTTTAGTTTGAGCGTACGGGTTAGGATTAGGGGACGGGTGAGGGGAAGGCTTCGGGGAAGGGTTAGGTTTAGGGTTCGGGCTAGGGTTAGGGTTAGGGGACAGGGACAGTTTAGGGTCCAGGTGAGGGTACGACAACGGTATAGGGGGAGCGTACGTGTTAGGGCGCGGGTTAATGTGAGCGTACGGATTAGGATTAGGGGACGGGTGAGGGGAAGGCTTCGGGGAAGTGTTGGGGTTAGGGTTCGGGCTAGGGTTAGGTTTAGGGGACGGGGACGATTTAGGGTCCAGGTGAGGGTACGACAACGGTTTAGGGGTAGCGTACGTGTGAGGGCACGGGTTACTGTGAGCGTACGGGTTAGGATTAGGGGACGGGTGAGGGGAAGGCTTCGGGGAAGGTTTAGGGTTAGGGTTCGGGCTAGGGTTAGGGTTAGGGGACGGGGACGGTTTAGGGTCCAGGTGAGTGTACAACAACGGTTTAGGGGGAGCGTAAGTGTGAGGGCGCGGGTTAGTGTGAGCGTACGGGTTAGGATTAGGGGACGGGTGAGGGGAAGGCTTCGGGGAAGGGTTAGTGTTAGGGTTCGGGCTAGGATTAGGGTTAGGGGATGGGGACGGTTTAGGGTCAAGGTGAGGGTACGAAAACGGTTTAGGTGGAGCGTACCTGTGAGGGCATGGGTTAGTGTGAGCGTACGGGTTAGGATTAGGGGATGGGTGAGTGGAAAGCTTCGGGGACGGGTTAGGGTTAGGGTTCGGGCTAGGTTTAGGGTTAGGGGATGGGGACTGTTTAGGGTCCAGGTGTGGGTACGACAACGGTTTAGGGGCAGCGTACGTGTGAGCGGACTGGATAGTGTGAGCGTACGGGTTAGGATTAGGGGACGGGTGAAGGGAAGGCTTCGGGGAAGGTTTAGGGTTAGGGTTCGGGCTAGGGTTAGGGTTAGGGGACGGGGACGGTTTAGGGTCCAGGTGAGGGTACGACAACGGTTTAGGGGGAGCGTACGTGTGAGAGCGCGGGTTAGTGTGAGCGTACGGGTTAGGATTAGGGGAAGTGTGAGGGGAAGGCTTCGGGGAAGGGTTAGGTTTAGGGTTCGGGCTAGGGTTAGGGTTAGGGGATGGGGACGGTTTAGGGTCCAGGTGAGGGCACGACAATGGTTTAGGGGAAGCGTACGTGTGAGGGCGCGTGTTAGTGTGAGCGTACGGGTTAGGATTAGGGTACGGGTGACGGGATGTCTTCGGGGAAGAGTTAGGGTTAGGGTTCGGGCTAGGGTTAGGGTTAGGGGACGGGGACGGTTTAGGGTCCAGGTGAGGGTACGACAACGGTTTAGGGGGAGCGTACGTGTGAGGGCGCGGGTTAGTGTGAGCGTACTGTTTAGGATTAGGGGACAGGTGAGGGGAAGGCTTCGGGGAAGGTTTAGGGTTAGGGTTCGGGCTAGGTTTAGTGTTAGGGGACGGGGACGGTTTAGGGTCCAGGTGAGTGTACGACAACGGTTTAGGGGGAGCGTAAGTGTGAGGGCGCGGGTTAGTGTGAGCGTACAGGTTAGGATTAGGGGACGTTGAGGGGAAGGCTTCTGGGAAGGGTTAGGGTTAGGGTTCGGGCTAGGGTTAGGGTTAGGGGATGGGGACGGTTTAGGGTCCAGGTGTGGGTACGACAACGCTTTAGGGGCAGCGTACGTGTGAGCGGGCTGGATAGTGTGAGCGAACGGTTTAGGATTCGGGGATGGGTGAGGGGAAGGCTTCTGGGAAGGGTGAGGGTTATGGTTCGGGCTAGGGTTAGGGTTAGGGGATGGGGACGGTTTAGGGTCCAGGTAAGGGTACGACAACGGTTTAGGGGGAGCGTACGTGTGAGGGCCCGGGTTAGTGTGAGCGTACGGGTTCGGATTAGGGGACGGGTGAGGGGAAGGCTTCGGGGAAGGGTTAGGGTGAGGGTTCGGGCTAGGGTTCGGATTAGGGGACGGGGACGATTTAGGGACAGGTGAGGGTACGACAACGGTTTTGGGGGGAATGTACGTGTGAAGACGTGAGTTAGTGTGAGCGTACGGGTTAGGATTAGGGGACGGGTGAGGGGAAGGCTTCTGGGAAGGTTTAGGGTTAGGGTTCGGGATAGGGTTTGGGTTAGGGGACGGGGACCGTTTAGGGTCCAGGTGAGGGTAAGACAACGGTTTAGGGGGAGCGTACGTGTGACGGCGCAGGTTAGTGTGAGCGTACGGTTTAGGATTAGGGAACGTGTGAGGGGAAGGCTTCGGGGAATGTTTAGGGTTAGGGTTCGGGCTTGGGTTAGGGTTAGGGGACGAGGACGGTTTAGGGTCAAGGTGAGGGTTCGACAACGCTTTAGGGGGAGCGTACGTGTGAGGGCGCGGTTTAGTGTAAGCTTACGGGTTAGGATTAAGGGACGGGTGAGGGGAAGGCTTCGGGGAAGGGTTAGGGTTAGAGTTCGGGCTAGGGTTAGGGTTAGGGGACGGGGACAGTTTAGTGTCCAGGTGAGGGTACGACCACAGTTTAGGGGGAGCGTACGTGTGAGGGCGTGGGTTAGTGTGAGCGTACGGGTTCGGATTAGGGAACGGGTGAGGGGAAGGCTTCGGGGAAGGGTTAGGGTGAGGGTTCGGGCTAGGGTTCGGATTAGGGGACGGGGATGATTTAGGGTCCAGGTGAGGGTACGACAACGGTTATAGGGGGAGTGTACGTGTGAAGACGTGGGTTAGTGTGAGCGTACGGGTTAGGATTAAGGGACGGGTGAGGGGAAGGCTTCTGGGAAGGTTTAGGGTTAGGGTTCGGGATAGGGTTTGCGTTAGGGGACGGGGACCGTTTAGGGTCCAGGTGACGGTACGACAACGGTTTAGGGGGAGCGTACGTGTGAGGGCGCGGGTTAGTGTGAGCGTACAGGTTATGATTCGGGGACGGGTGAGGGGAAGGCTTTGGGGAAGGTTTAGGGTTAGGGTTCGGGCTACGGTTACGTTTACGGGACGGGGACGGTTTAGGGTCCAGGTGGGGGTACGACAACGGTTTAGGGAGAGCGTATGTGTGAGGGCACGGGTTAGTGTGAGCGTACGGGTTAGGATTAGGGGACGGGTGAGGGGAAGGCTTCGGGGAAGGGTTAGGTTTGGGGTTCTGGTTAGGGTTAGGGTTAGGGGACGGGGACGGTTTAGGGTCCACGTGAGTGTACGACAATGGTTTAGGGGGAGAGTACGTGTGAAGGCGCGGGTTAGTGTGAGCGTACGGGTTAGGATTAGGGGACGGGTGAGGGGAAGGCTTCGGGGAAGGTTTAGGGTTAGGGTTCGGGCTAGGGTTAGGGTTAGGGGATCGGGACGGTTTAGGGACGAGGTGAGGGTACGACAACGGTTTAGGGCGAGCGTACGTGTGAGGGCGCAGGTTAGTGTGAGCTTACGGGTTAGGATTAGGGGACGGGTGAGGGGAAGGCTTCAGGGAAGGGTTAGGTCTAGGGTTCGGGCTAGGGTTAGGGTTAGTGGACGGGGACGGTTTAGGTTCCATGTGAGGGTACGATAACGGTTTAGGGTGAGGGTACGTGTGAGGGCGCAGGTTAGTGTGAGCGTACGGGTTAGGATTAGGGGACGGGTGAGGGGAAGGCTTCGGGGAAGAGTTAGGGTTAGGGTTCGGGCTAGGGTTAGGGTTAGGGGACGGGGACGGTTTAGGGTCCAGGTGAGGGTACGACAACGGTTTAGGGGGAGCGTACGTGTGAGGGCGCGGGTTAGTGTGACCTTACGGGTTAGGATTAGGGGACGGGTGAGGGGAAGGCTTCGGGTAAGTGTTAGGGTTAGGGTTCGGGCTAGGGTTAGGGTTAGGGGATGGGGACGGTTTAGGGTCCAGGTGAGGGTACGACAACGGTTTAGGGGGATCCTACGTGTGAGGGTGTGGGTTACTGTGCGCGTACGGGTTAGGATTTGGGGACGCGTGAGGGGAAGGCTTCGGGGAAGGGTTAGGGTTAGGGTTCGGGCTAGGGTTATGGTTAAGGGACGGGGACGGTTTAGGGTCCAGTTGAGGGTACGACAACGGTTTATGGGGAGCGTACGTGTGAGGGCGCGGGTTAGTTTCAGCGTACGGGATAGGATTAGGGGACGGGTGAGGGGAAGGCTTCAGGGAAGTGTAAGGTTTAGTTTTCGGGCTAGGGTTAGGGTTAGGGGACGGAGACGGTTTAGGGTAAAGGTGAGGGTATGACAACGGTTTAGGGGGAGCGTACGTGTGAGGGCGCGGGTTAGTGTGAGCGTACGGGTTAGGATTTGGGGACGGGTGAAGGGAAGGCTTCGGGAAAGTGTTAGGGTTAGGGTTCGGGCTAGGGTTAAGGTTAGGGGTCGGTGTCGGTTTAGGGTCCAGTGAGGGTACAACAACGGTTTAGGGGTAGCGTACGTGTGAGGGCGTGGGTTAGTGTGAGCGTACGGGTTAGGATTAGGGGACGGGTGAGGGGAAGGCTTTGGGGAAGGGTTAGGGTTAGGGTTCGGGCTAGGGTTAGGGTTAGGGGACGGGGACGGTTTAGGGTCCAGCTGAGGGTACGACAGCGGTTTAGGGGGAGCGTACGTGTGAGGGCACGGGTTAGTGTGGGCGTACGGATTAGGATTAGGGGAAGGGTGAGGGGTAGGCTTCGAGGAAGGGTTAGGTTTAGGGTTCGGTCTAGGGTTAGGGTTAGGGGACGGGGACGGTTTAGGGTCCAGTTGAGGGTACGAGGACGGTTTAGGGGGAGCGTACGTTTGAGGGCGCAGGTTAATGTGAGCGTACGGGTTAGGATTAGGGGACGGGTGAGGGGAAGGCTTCGGGGAAGTGTTAGGGTTAGGGTTGGGGCTAGGGTTAGGGTTAGGGAAGGGGAAGGTTTAGGTTCCAGGTGAGGGTACGACAACGGTTTAGGGGGAGCGTACGTGTGAGGGCGCGCGTTAGTGTGACCGTACGGGCTAGGATTAGGGGACAGGTGAGGGGAAGGCTTCGGGGAAGGGTTAGGGTTAGGGTTCGGGCTAGGGTTAGGGTTAGGGGACGGGGACGGTTTAGGGACCAGGTGAGGGTACGACAACGGTTTAGGGGTAGCGTACGTGTGAGGGCACGGGTTAGTGTGAGCGTACGGGATAGGATTAGGGGACGGGTGAGGGGAAGGCTTCGGGGAAGGGTTAGGTTTAGGTTTCGGGCTAGGGTTAGGGTTAGGGGACGGAGACGGTTTAGGTTCCAGGTGAGGGTACGACAACGGTTTAGGGGGAGCATACGTGTGAGGGCGTGGGTTAGTGTGAGCATACGGGTTAGGATTAGAGGACGGGGGAGGGGAAGGCTTCGGGAAAGTGTTAGGGTTAGGGTTCGGGCTAGTTTTAGTGTTAGGGGACGGCGACGGTTTAGGGTCCAGTGAGGGTACGACAACGGTTTAGGGGTAGCGTACGTGTGACGGCGCGGGTTAGTGTGAGCGTACGGGTTAGGATTAGGGGACGGGTGAGGGGAAGGTTTTGGGGAAGGGTTAGGGTAGGGTTCGGGCTAGGGTTAGGGTTAGGGGACGGGGACGGTTTAGGGTCCAGGTGAGGGTATGACAACGGTTTAGGGGGAGCGTACGTGTGAGGGCGTGGGTTAGTGTGAGCGTACGGTTAGGATTTGGGGACGGGTGAGTGGAAGGCTTCGGGGAAGGTTTATGTTTAGTGTTCGGGCTAGGGTTAGGGTTAGGGGACGGGGACGGTTTAGGGTCTAGGTGAGGGTACCACAACGGTTTAGGGGCAGCGTACGTGTGAGCGGGCTGTTTAGTTTGAGCGTACGGGTTAGGATTAGGGGACGGGTGAGGGGAAGGCTTCGGGGAAGGGTTAGGTTTAGGGTTCGGGCTAGGGTTAGGGTTAGGGGACAGGGACAGTTTAGGGTCCAGGTGAGGGTACGACAACGGTATAGGGGGAGCGTACGTGTTAGGGCGCGGGTTAATGTGAGCGTACGGATTAGGATTAGGGGACGGGTGAGGGGAAGGCTTCGGGGAAGTGTTGGGGTTAGGGTTCGGGCTAGGGTTAGGTTTAGGGGACGGGGACGATTTAGGGTCCAGGTGAGGGTACGACAACGGTTTAGGGGTAGCGTACGTGTGAGGGCACGGGTTACTGTGAGCGTACGGGTTAGGATTAGGGGACGGGTGAGGGGAAGGCTTCGGGGAAGGTTTAGGGTTAGGGTTCGGGCTAGGGTTAGGGTTAGGGGACGGGGACGGTTTAGGGTCCAGGTGAGTGTACAACAACGGTTTAGGGGGAGCGTAAGTGTGAGGGCGCGGGTTAGTGTGAGCGTACGGGTTAGGATTAGGGGACGGGTGAGGGGAAGGCTTCGGGGAAGGGTTAGTGTTAGGGTTCGGGCTAGGATTAGGGTTAGGGGATGGGGACGGTTTAGGGTCAAGGTGAGGGTACGAAAACGGTTTAGGTGGAGCGTACCTGTGAGGGCACGGGTTAGTGTGAGCGTACGGGTTAGGATTAGGGGATGGGTGAGTGGAAGGCTTCGGGGACGGGTTAGGGTTAGGGTTCGGGCTAGGGTTCGGATTAGGGGACGGGGACGATTTAGGGACAGGTGAGGGTACGACAACGGTTTTGGGGGGAATGTACGTGTGAAGACGTGGGTTAGTGTGAGAGTACGGGTTAGGATTAGGGGACGGGTGAGGGGAAGGCTTCTGGGAAGGTTTAGGGTTAGGGTTCGGGATAGGGTTTGGGTTAGGGGACGGGGACCGTTTAGGGTCCAGGTGAGGGTAAGACAACAGTTTAGGGGGAGCGTACGTGTGACGGCCCAGGTTAGTGTGAGCGTACGGGTTAGGATTAGGGAACGTGTGAGGGGAAGGCTTCGGGGAAGGTTTAGGGTTAGGGTTCGGGCTTGGGTTAGGGTTAGGGGACGAGGACGGTTTAGGGTCAAGGTGAGGGTTCGACAACGCTTTAGGGGGAGCGTACGTGTGAGGGCGCGGGTTAGTGTAAGCTTACGGGTTAGGATTAAGGGACGGGTGAGGGGAAGGCTTCGGGGAAGGGTTAGGGTTAGAGTTCGGGCTAGGGTTAGGGTTAGGGGACGGGGACGGTTTAGTGTCCAGGTGAGGGTACGACCACGGTTTAGGGGGAGCGTACGTGTGAGGGCATGGGTAAGTGTGAGCGTACGGGTTAGGATTAGGGGATGTGTGAGGGGAAGACTTCGGGGACGGGTTAGGGTTATGGTTCGAGCTAGTGTTAGGGTTAGGGGATGGGGACAGTTTAGGGTCCAGGTGAGGGTATGACAACGGTTTAGGGGCGGCGTACGTGTGAGCGGGATGATTAGTGTGAGCGTACTGGTTAGGATTAGGGGACGGGTGAGGGCAAGGCTTCGCGGAAGTGTTAGGGTTAGGGTTCGGGCTAGGGTTAGTGTTAGGGTACTGGGACGGTTTAGGGTCCAGGTGACGGTACGAGAACGTTTTAGGGGGTACGTACGTGTGAGGGCGTGGGTTAGTGTGAGCGTACCGGTTAGGATTAGGGGATGTGTGAGTGGAAGACTTCGGGGAAAGGGTAGGGTTAGGGTTTGAGCTAGGGTTAGGGTTAGGGGATGGGGAAGGTTTAGGGTTCAGGTGATGGTACGACAACGGTTTAGGCGGAGTGTACGTGTGAGGGCGCGGGTTAGTGTGAGCGTACGGGTTGGGCTTAGGGGACGGGTGAGGGGAAGGCTTCGGGGAAATGTTAGGGTTAGGGTTCAGGCTAGGGTAAGGGTTAGGGGACGGGGATGGTTTAAGGTCCAGGTGAGGGTATGACAACGGTTTAGGGGGAGCGTACGTGTGAGGGCGCGGGTTAGTGTGAGCGTAAGGGTTAGGAATAGGGGACGGGTGAGGGGAAGGCTTCGGGGAAGGTTTAGGGTTAGGGTTCGGGCTAGGGTTAGGGTTAGGGGACGGGCACGGTTTAGGGTCCAGGTGAGTGTACGACAACGGTTTAGGGGGAGCGTAAGTGTGAGGGAGCGGGTTAGTGTGAGCGTACGGGTTAGGATTAGGGGACGGGTGAGGGGAAGGCTTCGGGGAAGAGTTAGGGTTAGGGTTCGTGCTAGGGTTAGGGTTAGGGGATGGGGACGGTTTAGGGTCAAGGTAAGGGTACGAAAACGGTTTAGGTGGAGCGTACATGTGAGGGCACGGGTTAGTGTGAGCGTACGGTTTAGGATTAGGGGATGGGTGAGGGGAAGGCTTCGGGGACGGGTTAGGGTTAGGGTTTGGGCTAGGGTTAGGGTTAGGGGACGGGGACGGTTTAGGGTCCAGGTGAGGGTACGACAACGGTTTAGGGGGAGCGTACGTGTGAGGGCGCGGGTTAGTGTGAGCGTACGGGTTAGGATTAGGGGACGTTTGAGCGGAAGGCTTCGGGGAAGGGTTAGGTTTAGGGTTCGGGGTAGGGTTAGGGTTAGGGGACGGGGACGGTTTAGGGTCCAGGTGAAGTTACGACAACGGTGTAGGGGGAGCGTAAGTTTGAGGGCGCGTTTTAGTGTCAGCGTACGGGTTAGAATTAGGGGACGGGTGAGGGGAAGGCTTCGGGGAAGTGTTAGGGTTAGGGATCGGACTAGGGTTAAGGTTCGGGGATGGGGAGGGTTTCGGGTACAGGTGAGGGTACGAAAACGGTTTAGGAGGAGCGTACGTGTGAAGACGTGGGTTAGTGTGAGCGTACGGGTTATGATTATGGGACGGGTGAGGGGAAGGCTTCGGGGAATGGTTAGGGTTAAGGTTCGGGCTAGGGTTAGGGTTAGGGGATGGGGACGGTTTAGGGTCTAGGTGAGGGCACGACAATTGTTTAGGGGGAGCGAACGTGTGAGGGCGCGGGTTAGTGTGAGCGTACGGGTTAGGATTAGGGGACGGGTGAGAGGAAGGCTTCGGGGAAGTGGTAGGGTTAGGGTTCGGGCTAGGGTTAGGGTTAGGGGACGGGAACTGTTTAGGGTCCAGGTGAGGGTACGACAATGGTTTAGAGGGAGCGTACGTGTGAGGGCGCAGGTTAGTGTGAGCGTACGGGTTAGGATTGGGGGACGGGTGAGGGGAAGGCTTCGGGGAAGGGTTAGGGTTAGGGTTCGGGCTAGGGTTAGGGTTAGGGGACAGGGACGGTTTAGGGTCCAGGTGAGGGTACGACAACGGTTTAGAGGGAGCGTACGTGTGAGGGCGCGGGTTAGTGTGAGCGTACGGGTTAGGATTAGGGGACGGGTGAGGGGAAGGCTTCGGGGACGGGTTAGTGTTAGGGTTTGGGTAGGGTTAGGGTTAGGGCATGGGGACGGTTTAGGGTCCAGGTGAGGGTACCACAACGGTTTAGGGGCAGCGTACGTGTGAGCGGGCTGTTTAGTGTGAGCGTACGGGTTAGGATTAGGGGACGGGTGAGGGAAAGGCTTCGGGGAAGGTTTAGGGTTAGGGTTCGGGCTAGGGTTAGGGTTAGGGGATGGGGACGGTTTAGGGTCCAGGTGAGGGCACGACAATGGTTTAGGGGGAGCGTACGTGTGAGGGCGCGGGTTAGTGTGAGCGTACGGGTTAGGATTAGGGGACGGGTGAGGGGAAGGCTTCGGGGAAGGGTTAGGGTTAGGGTTCGGGGTAGGGTTAGGGTTAGGGGATGGGGACGGTTTAGGGTCCAGGTGTGGGTACGACAACGCTTTAGGGGCAGCGTACGTGTGAGCGGGCTGGATAGTGTGAGCGTACGGGTTAGGATTTGGGGATGGGTGAGGGGAAGGCTTCTGGGAAGGGTTAGGGTTATGGTTTGGGCTAGGGTTAGGGTTAGGGGATGGGGACGGTTTAGGGTCCAGATAAGGGTACGACAACGGTTTAGGGGGAGCGTACGTGTGAGGGCGCGGGTTAGTGTGAGTGTACGGGTTCGGATTAGGGGACGGGTGAGGGGAAGGATTCGGGGAAGGTTTAGGGTGAGGGTTCGGGCTAGGGTTCGGATTAGGGGACGGGGACGATTTAGGGTCCAGGTGAGGGTACGACAACTGTTTTAGGGGGAGTGTACGTGTGAAGACGTGGGTTAGTGTGAGCGTACGGGTTAGGATTAGGGGACGGGTGAGGGGAAGGCTTTGCGGAAGCGTTAGGGTTAGGGTTAGGACTAGGGTTAGGGTTAGGGGACGGGGACGGTTTAGGGTCCAGGTGAGGGTACGACAACGCTTTAGGGGGAGCGTACGTGTGAGGGCGCGTGTTAGTGTGAGCGTACGGGTTAGGATTAGGGGACGGGTGAGGGGAAGGATTCGGGGAAGGGTTAGGGGTAGGATTCGGGCTAGAGTTAAGGTTAGGGGACGGGGACGGTTTAGGGTCCAGGTGAGGGTACGACCACGGTTTAGGGGGAGCGTACGTGTGAGGGCACGGGTTAGTGTGAGCATACGGATTAGGATTAGGGGATGGGTGAGGGGAAGGCTTCGGGGACGGGTTAGGGTTAGGGTTTGGGTAGGGTTAGGGTTAGGGGATGGGGACGGTTTAGGGTCCAGGTGAGGGTACCACAACGGTTTAGGGGCAGCGTACGTGTGAGCAGGCTGTTTAGTGTGAGCGTACGGGTTAGGATTAGGGGACGGGTGAGGGGAAGGCTTTGCGGAAGCGTTAGGGTTAGGGTTAGGACTAGGGTTAGGGTTAGGGGACGGGGACGGTTTAGGGTCCAGGTGAGGGTACGACAACGCTTTAGGGGGAGCGTACGTGTGAGGGCGCGTGTTAGTGTGAGCGTACGGGTTAGGATTAGGGGACGGGTGAGGGGAAGGATTCGGGGAAGGGTTAGGGGTAGGATTCGGGCTAGAGTTAAGGTTAGGGGACGGGGACGGTTTAGGGTCCAGGTGAGGGTACGACCACGGTTTAGGGGGAGCGTACGTGTGAGGGCACGGGTTAGTGTGAGCGTACGGGTTAGGATTAGGGGACGGGTGAGGGGAAGGCTTTGGGGAAGTGTTAGGGTTAGGGTTCGGGCTAGGGTTAGGGTTAGGGGACGGGGAAGGTTTAGGGCCCAGGTGAGGTTACGACAATGGTTTAGGGGGAGCGTACGTGTGAGGGCACGGGTTAGTGTGAGCTTACGGGTTAGGATTAGGAGACGGGTGAGGGGAAGGCTTCGGGAAAGTGTTAGGGTTAGGGTTAGGGCTAGGGTTAGGGTTAGGGGACGGGGACTGTTTAGGGTCCAGGTGAGGATACGACAACGATTTAGGTGGAGCGAACGTGTGAGGGCGTTGGTAGTGTGATGGTACGGGTTAGGATTAGGTGACGGGTGACCTGAAGGCTTCGGGGAAGGGTTAGGGTTAGGGTTCGGCTAGGGTTAGGGTTAGGGGACGGGGACGGTATAGGGTCCAGGTAAGGGTACGACAACGGATTACGGGGAGCGTACATGTGAGGGCACAGGTTAGTGTGAGCGTACAGGTTAGGATTAGGGGACGGGTGAGGGGAAGGCTTCGGGGAAGGGTTAGGGTTAGGGTTCGGGCTAAGGTTAGAGTTAGTGGACGGGGACGGTTTAGGGTCGAGGTGAGTGTACGACAGCGGTTTAGGGGGAGCGTACGTGTGAGGGCGCGGGTTAGTGTGAGCGTACGGGTTAGGATTAGGGGACGGGTGAGGGGAAGGCTTCGGGGAAGGGTTAGGGTTAGGGTTCGGGCTAGGGTTAGGGTTAGGGGACGCGGACGGTTTAGGGACCAGGTGCGGGTACAACAACGGTTTATGGGGAGCGTACGTGTGAGGGCGTGGGTTAGTGTGAGCGTACGGGTTAGGATTCGGGGACGGGTTAGGGGAAGGCTTTGGGGACGGGTTAGGGTTAGGGTTTGGGTAGGGTTAGGGTAAGGGGATGGGGACTGTTTAGGGTCCAGGTGAGGGTACCACAACGGTTTAGGGGCAGCGTACGTGTGAGCGGGCTGTTTAGTTTGAGCGTACGGGTTAGGATTAGGGGACGGGTGAGGGGAAGCCTTCGGGGAAGGTTTAGGGTTAGGGTTCGGGCTAGGGTTAGGGTTAGGGGACGGGGACCGTTTAGGGTCCAGGTGAGGGTACGACAACGGTTTAGGGGGAGCGTACGTGTTAGTGCGCGGGTTAGTGTGAGCGTACGGGTTAGGATTAGGGGACGGGTGAGGGGAAGGCTTCGGGGAATGGTTAGGGTTAGGGTTCGGGCTAGGGTTAGGGTTAGGGGAAGGGGACGGTTTAGGGTCCAGCTGAGGGTACGACAACGGTTTAGGGGGAGCGTACGTGTGAGGGCGCGGGTTAGTGTGAGCGTACGGGTTAGGATTAGGGGATGGGTGAGGGGAAGGCTTCGGGGAAGGTTTAGGGTTATGGTTCGGGCTAGGGTTAGGGTTAGGGGACGGGGACGGTTTAGGGTCCAGGTGAGTGTACGACAACGGTTTAGGGGGAGCGTAAGTGTGAGGGCGTGGGTTATGTGAGCGTACGGGTTAGGATTAGGGGACGGGTGAGGGGAAGGCTTCGGGGAAGCGTTAGGGTTATGGTTAGGGCTAGGGTTAGGGTTAGGGGACAGGGAAGGTTTAGGGTCCAGGTGAGGGTACGACAACAGTTTAGGGGGAGCGTACGTGTGAGGGCGCGGGTTAGTGTCATTGTACGGGTTAGGATTATTGGACGGGTGTGGGGAAGGATTCGGGGAAGGGTTAGGGTTAGGATTCGGGCTAGAGTTAAGGTTAGGGGACGGGGACGGTTTAGGGTCCAGGTGAGGGTACGACCACGGTTTAGGGGGAGCATACGTGTGAGGGCACGGTTTAGTGTGAGCATACGGGTTAGGATTAGGGGATGGGTGAGGGGAAGGCTTCGGGGACAGGTTAGGGTTAGGGTTTGGGTAGGGTTAGGGTTAGGGAATTGGGACGGTTTAGGGTCCAGGTGAGGGTACCACAACGGTTTAGGGGCAGCGTACGTGTGAGCGGGCTGTTTAGTTTGAGCGTACGGGTTAGGATTAGAGGACGGGTGAGGGGAAGGCTTCGGGGAAGGGTTAGGGTTAGGGTTCGGGCTAGGGTTAGGGTTAGGGGACGGGGACAGTTTAGGGTCCAGGTGAGGGTACGACAACGGTTTAGGGGGAGCGTACGTGTTAGGGCGTGTGTTAGTGTGAGCGTACGGGTTAGGATTAGGGGACGGGTGAGGGGAAGGCTTCGGGGAAGGGTTAGGGTTAGGGTTCGGGCTAGGGTTAGCGTTAGTGGACGGGGATGGTTTAGGGTCCAGGTGAGGGTACGACAACGGTTTAGGGGGAGCGTACGTGTGAGGGCGCGGGTTAGTGTGAGCGTACAGGTTAGGATTAGGGGACGGGTGAGGGGAAGGCTTCGGGGAAGGTTTAGGGTTAGGGTTCGGGCTAGGGTTAGGGTTAGGGGACGGGGACGGTTTAGGGTCCAGGTGAGTGTACGACAACGGTTTAGGGGGAGCGTAAGTGTGAGGGCGCGTTTTAGTGTGAGCGTACGGGTTAGAATTAGGGGACGGGTGAGGGGAAGGCTTCAGGGAAGGGTTAGGGTTAGGGATCGGACTAGGGTTAAGGTTCGGGGATGGGGAGGGTTTCGGGTTCAGGTGAGGGTACGACAACGGTTTAGGGGGAGCGTACGTGTGAAGACGTGGGTTAGTGTGAGCGTACGGTTTATGATTACGGGACGGGTGAGGGGAAGGCTTCGTGGAATGGTTAGGGTTAAGGTTCGGGCTAGGGTTAGGGTTAGGGGATGGGGACGGTTTAGGGTCCAGGTGAGGGCCCGACAATTGTTTAGGGGGAGCGTACGTGTGAGGGCGTGCTTTAGTGTGAGCGTACGGGTTAGGATTAGGGGACGGGTGAGGGGAATGCTTCGGGGAAGGGTTAGGGTTAGGGTTCGGGCTAGGGTTTGGGTTAGGTGACGGGGACGGTTTAGGGTCCAGGTGAGGGTACGACAACGGTATAGGGGGAGCGTACGTGTGAAGACGTGGGTTAGTGTGAGCGTACGGGTTAGGATTAGGGGACGGGTGAGGGGAGGGCTTCGGGGAAGAGTTAGGGTTAGGGTTCGGGCTAGGGTTAGGGTTAGGGGATGGGGACGGTTTAGGGTCCAGGTAAGGGTACGACAACGGTTTAGGGGGAGCGTACGTGTGAGGGCCTGGTTTAGTGTGAGCGTACGGGTTCGGATTAGGGGACGGGTGAGGGGAAGTCTTCGGGGAAGTGTTAGGGTGAGGGTTCGGGCTAGGGTTCGGATTAGGGGACGGGGACGATTTAGGGTCCAGGTGAGGGTACGACAACGGTTTTAGGGGGAGTGTACGTGTGAAGACGTGGGTTAGTGTGAGCGTACGGGTTAGGATTAGGGGACGGGTGAGGGGAAGGCTTCGGGGAAGCGTTAGGGTTAGGGTTAGGGCTAGGGTTAGTGTTAGGGGACGGGGACGGTTTAGGGTCCAAGTGAGGGTACGACAACGCTTTAGGGGGAGCGTACGTGTGAAGGCGCGGGTTAGTGTGAGCGTGCGGGTTAGGATTAGGGGACGGGTGAGGGGAAGGTTTCGGGGAAGGGTTAGGGTTAGGATTCGGGCTAGAGTTAAGTTTAGGGGACGGGGACGGTTTAGTGTCCACGTGAGGGTAAGACAACGGTTTAGGGGGAGCATACGTGTGAGGGCGTGGGTTATGTGAGCGTACGGGTTAGGATTAGGGGATGGGTGAGGGGAAGGATTCGGGGAAGGGTTAGGGTTAGGGTTCGGCCTAGGGTTAGGGTTAAGGGACGGGGACGATTTAGGGTCCAGGTGAGGGTACGACAACCGTTTAGGGGGAGCGTACGTTTGAGGGCGCAGCTTAGTGTGAGCGTACGGGTTAGGATTAGGGGACGGGTGAGGGGAAGGCTTCGGGGAAGGGTTAGGGTTAGGGTTGGGGCTAGGGTTAGGATTAGGGAAGGGGAAGGTTTAGGTTCCAGGTGAGGGTACGACAACGGTTTAGGGGGAGCGTACGTGTGAGGTTGCGGGTTAGTGTGAGCGTACGGGTTAGGATTAGGGGACGGGTGAGGGGAAGGCTTCGGGGAATGGTTAGGGTTAGGGTTCGGTATAGGGTTAGGGTTAGGGGACGGTGACGGTTTAGGGTCCAGGTGAGGGTACGACAATGGTTGAGGGGGAGCGTACGTTTTAGGGCGCTGGTTAGTGTGAGCGTACGGGTTAGGATTAGGGGACGGGTGAGGGGAAGGCTTCGGGGAAGGGTTAGGGTTAGGGTTCGGGCTATGGTTAGGGTTAGGGGACGGGGACGGTTTAGGGTCCAGGTGAGGGTACGACAACGGTTTAGGGGGAGCGTACATGTGAGGGCGTGGGTTAGTGTGAGCGTACGGGTTAGGATTAGGGGACGGGTGAGGGGAAGGCTTCGGGGAACGGTTACGGTTAGGGTTCTGGCTAGGGTTAGGATTAGGGGACGGAGACGGTTTAGGGTCCAGGTGAGGGTACGACAACGGTTGAGGGCGAGCGTACGTGTGAGCGGGCTGTTTAGTGTGAGCGTACGGGTTAGGATTAGGGGACGGGTGAGGGGAAGGCTTCGGGGAAGGGTTAGGTTTAGTGTTCGGGCTAGGGTTAGGGTTAGGGGATGGGGACGGTTTAGGGTCCAGGTGTGGGTAAGACAACGGTTTAGGGGCAGCGTACGCGTGAGCGGGCTGGATAGTGTGAGCGTATGGGTTAGGATTAGGGGACGGGTGAGGGGAAGGCTTCGGGGAAGGGTTAGGGTTAGGGTTCGGGCTAGGGTTAGGTTTAGGGGACGGGGACGGTTTAGGGTCCAGGTGAGGGTACGACAACGGTTTAGGGGAAGCGTACGTGTGAAGACGTGGGTTAGTGTGAGCGTACGGGTTAGGATTAGGGGACGGGTGAGGGGAAGGCTTCGTGGAATGGTTAGGGTTAAGGTTCGGGCTAGGGTTAGGGTTAGGGGAAGGGGACGGTTTAGGGTCCAGGTGAGGGCACGACAATGGTTTAGGGGGAGCGTACGTGTGAGGGCGCTGGTTAGTGTGAGCGTACGGGTTAGCATTAGGCGACGGGTGAGGGGATGTCTTCGGGGAAGGGTTAGGGTTAGGGTTCGGGTTAGGGTTAGGGTTAGGGGACGGGGACGGTTTAGGGTCCAGGTGAGGGTATGACAACGGTTTAGGGGTAGCGTACGTGTGAGGGCGCGGGTTATTGTGAGCGTACGGGTTAGGATTAGGGGACGGGTGAGGGGAAGGCTTCGGGTAAGTGTTAGGGTTAGGGTTCGGGCTAGGGTTATGGTTAGGGGACGGGGACGGTTTAGGGTCCAGGTGAGGATACGACAACGGTTTAGGGGGATCTTACGTGTGAGGGCGCGGGTTAGTTTGAGCGTACGGGTTAGGATTTGGGGACGGGTGAGGGGAAGGCTTCGGGGAAGGGTTAGGGTTAGGGTTCGCGCTAGGGTTAGGGTTAAGGGACGGGGACGGTTTAGGGTCCAGGTGAGGGTACGACAACGGTTTAGGGGGAGCATACGTGTGAGGGCGCGTGTTTGTGTGAGTGTACGGGTTAGGATTAGGGGACGGGTGAGGGGAAGGCTTCGGGGAAGGTTTTGGTTTAGGCTTCGGGCTAGGGTTAGGCTTAGGGGACGGGGACGGTTTAGGGTCCAGGTGAGGGTATGACAACGGTTTAGGGGGAGCGTACGTGTGAGGTCGCGGGTTAGTGTGAGCCTCGGGTTTTGAATAGGGCACGGGTGAGGGGAAGGCTTCGCGGAAGGGATAGGGTTAGGGTTCGGGCTAGGGTTAGGGTTAGGGGACGGGGACAGTTTAGGGTCCAGGTGAGGGTACGACAACGGTTTAGGGGGAGCGTACGTGTGAGGGCACGGGTTAGTGTGAGCGTACGGATTAGGATTAGGGGACGGGTGAGGGGTAGGCTTCGGGGAAGGGTTAGGGTTAGGGTTCGTGGTAGGGTTAGGGTTAGGGGACGGGGACGGTTTAGGGTCCAGCTGAGTGTACGACAATGGTTTACGGGGAGCGTACGTGTGAGGGCGCGGGTTAGTGTGAGCGTACGGGTTAGGATTAGGGGACGGGTGAGGGGAAGGCTTCGGGGAAGGTTTAGGGTTAGGGATCGGGCTAGGGTTAGGGTTAGGGGATGGGGACGGTTTAGGGACCAGGTGAGGGTACGACAACGGTTAAGGGGGAGCGTACGTGTGAGGGCACGGGTTAGTGTGAGCGTACGGGATAGGATTAGGGGACGGGTGAGGGGAAGGCTTCGGGGAAGTGTTAGGTTTAGTATTTTGGCTAGGTTTAGGGTTAGGGGACGGAGACGGTTTAGGTTCCTGGTGAGGGTACGATAACGGTTTAGTGGGAGCGTACGTGTGAGGGCATGGGTTAGTGTGAGCGTACGGGTTAGGATTAGGGGATGGGTGAGGGGAAGGCTTCGGGGACGGGTTAGGGTTAGGGTTCGGGCTAGGGTTAGGTTTAGGGGATGGGGACGGTTTAGGGTCCAGGTGTGGGTACGACAACGGTTTAGGGGGAGCCTACGTGTGAGGGTGCGGGTTAGTGTGAGCGTACGGGTTAGGATTAGGGGACGTGTGAGGGGAAGGCTTCAGGGAAGGTTTAGGGTTAGGGTTCGGGCTAGGGTTAGGGTTAGGGGACGGGGACGGTTTAGGGTCCAGGTGAGGGTACGACAACGGTTTAGGGGGATCCTACGTGTGAGGGCGCGGGTTAGTGTGAGCGTACGGGTTAGGATTTGGGGACGGGTGAGGGGAAGGCTTCGGGGAAGGGTTAGGGTTAGGGTTCGGGCTAGGATTAGGTTTAAGGGACGGGGACGGTTTAGGGTCCAGGTGAGGGTACGACAACGGTTCAGGGGGAGCGTACGTGTGAGGGCGTGGGTTAGTGTGAGTGTACGGGTTAGGATTAGGGGACGGGTGAGGGGAAGGCTTCGGGGAAGGTTTAGGTTTAGGCTTCGGGCTAGGGTTAGGCTTAGGGGACGGGGACGGTTTAGGGTCCAGGTGAGGGTATGACAACGCTTTAGGGGGAGGGTACGTGTGAGAGCGCGGGTTAGTGTGAGCGTACGGGTTAGGAATAGGGGACGGGTGAGGGGAAGGCTTCAGGGAAGGTTTAGGGTTAGGGTTCGGGCTAGGGTTAGTGTTAGGGGACGGGGACGGTTTAGGGTCCAGGTGAGGGTACGACAACGGTTTAGAGGGAGCGTACGTGTGAGGGCACGGTTTAGTGTGAGCGTACGGGTTACGATTAGGGGACGGGTGAGGGGAAGGCTTCGGGGAAGGTTTAGGTTTAGGATTCGGGCTAGGGTTGGGGTTAGGGGACGGGGACGGTTTAGGGTCCAGGTGAGGGTACGACAACGGTTTAGGGGGAGCGTACGTTTGAGGCCGCAGGTTAGTGTGAGCGTACGGGTTAGGATTAGGGGACGGGTGAGGGGAAGGCTTCGGGGAAGGGTTAGGGTTAGGGTTGGGGCTAGGGTTAGGGTTAGGGAAGGGGAAGGTTTAGGTTCCAGGTGAGGGTACGACAACGGTTTAGGGAGAGCGTACGTGTGAGGTTGCGGGTTAGTGTGAGCGTACAGGTTAGGATTAGGGGACGGGTGAGGGGAAGGCTTCGGGGAAGGGTTAGGGTTAGGGTTCGGGATAGGGTTAGGCTAAGGGGACGGGGACGGTTTAGGGTCCAGGTGAGGGTACGACAACGGTTTAGGGGGAGCGTAAGTGTGAGGGCGCGGGTTAGTGTGAGCGTACGGTTTAGGCTTAGGGGACGGGTGAGGGGAAGGCTTCGGGGAAGGTTTAGGGTTAGGGTTCGGGCTAGGGTTAGGGTTAGGGGATGGGGATGGTTTAGGGTCCAGGTGAGGGTACGACAACGGTTTAGGTGGTGCGTACGTGTGATGGCGCGGGTTAGTGTGAGCGTACGGGTTAGGATTAGGGGACGGGTGAGGGGAAGGCTTCGGGGAAGTGTTAGGGTTAGGGTTTGGCCTAGGGTTAGGGGACGGGGACGGTTTAGTTTCCAGGTGAGGGTACGGCAATGGTTTAGAGGGAGCGTACGTGTGAGGGCATGGGTTACTGTGAGCGTACGGGTTAGGATTAGGGGACGGGTGAGGGGAAGGCTTTGGGGAAGGGTTAGGGTTAGGGTTCAGGCTAGGTTTAGGATTAGGGGACGGGGACGGTTTAGGGTCCAGGTGAGGGTACGACAACAGTTTAGGGGGTGCATACGTGTGAGGGCGTAGGTTAGTGTGAGCGTACGGGTTAGGATTATGGGACGGGTGAGTGGAAGGCTTCGGGGAAGGGTTACGGTTACGGTTCGGGCTAGGGTTAGGGTTAGGGGACGGGGACGGTTTAGGGTCCAGGTGAGGGTATGACAACGCTTTAGGGGGAGGGTACGTGTGAGGGCGCGGGTTAGTGTGAGCGTACGGGTTAGGATTAGGGGACGGGTGAGGGGAAGGCTTCGGGGAAGGTTTAGGTTTAGTGTTCGGGCTAGGGTTAGGGTTAGGGGACGGGGACGGTTTAGGGTCCAGGTGAGGGTACGACAACGGTTTAGGGGGAGCGTACGTTTGAGGGCGCAGGTTAGTGTGAGCGTACAGGTTAGGATTAGGGGACGGGTGAGGGGAAGGCTTCAGTGAAGGGTTAGGGTTAGGGTTGGGGTTAGGGTTAGGGTTAGGGAAGGGGAAGGTTTAGGTTCCAGGTGAGGGTACGACAACGGTTTAGGGGGAGCGTACGTGTGAGGGCACGCGTTAGTGTGAGCGTACGGGTTCGGATTAGGGGACGGGTGAGGGGAAGGCTTCGGGGAAGGGTTAGGGTGAGGGTTTGGGCTAGGGTTAGAATTAGGGGACGGGGACGATTTAGGGTCCAGGTGAGGGTACGACAACGGTTTAAGGGGGAGTGTACGTGTGAAGACGTGGTTTAGTGTGAGCGTACGGGTTAGGATTAGGGGACGGGTGAGGGGAAGGCTTCGGGGAAGCGTTAGGGTTATGGTTCGGGCTAGGGTTAGGGTTAGGGGACGGGGAAGGTTTAGGGTCCAGGTGAGGGTACGACAACGGTTTAGAGGGAGCGTACGTGTGAGGACGCGGGATAGTGTGAGCGTACGGGGTAGGATTAGTGGACGGGTGAGGGTAAGAATTCGGGGAAGATTTAGGGTTAGGATTAGGGCTAGAGTTAAGGTTAGGAGACGGGGACGGTTTAGTGTCCACGTGAGGGTACGACAACGGTTTAGGGGGAGCATACGTGTGAGGGCGTGGGTTATGTGAGCGTACGGGTTAGGATTAGGGGACAGGTGAGGGGAAGGCTTCGGGGAAGGGTTAGGTTTAGGGTTTGGGCTAGGGTTAGGGTTAGGGGAGGGGGACGGTTTAGGGTCCAGATGAGGGTACCACAACGGTTTAGGGGGACCGTTCGTGTGAGGGCGCGGGTTAGTGTGAGCGTACGGGTTAGGATTAGGGGATGGGTGAGGGGAAGGCTTCGGGGAAGGGTTAGGGTTAGGGTTCTGGCTAGGGTTAGGGTTAGGGGACGGAGACGGTTTAGGGTCCAGGTGAGGGTACGACAACGGTTGAAGGGGAGCGTACGTGTGAGCGCGTGGGTTAGTGTCAGCGTACGGTTTAGGATTAGGGGACGGTTGAGGGGAAGGCTTCGGGGAAGGGTTAGGGTTAGGGCTCGGGCTAGGGTTAGGGTTAGGGTACGGGGACGGTTTAGGGTCCAGGTGAGGGTACGACCACGGTTTAGGGGGAGCGTACGTGTGAGGGCACGGGTTAGTGTCAGCATAGGGGTTAGGATTAGGGGATGGGTGAGGGGAAGGCTTCGGGGAAGGGTTAGGGTTAGTGTTTGTTTAGGGTTAGGGTTAGGGCATGGGGAGAGTTTAGGGTCCAGGTGAGGGTACCACAACGGTTTAGGGACAGCGTACGTGTGAGCGGGATGTTTAGTGTGAGCGTACGGGTTAGGATTAGGGGACGGGTGAGGGGAAAGCTTCGGGGAAGGGTTAGGGTTAGGGTCCGGGCTAGGGTTAGGGTTAGGGGACGGGGACAGTTTAGGGTCCAGGTGAGGATACGACAACGGTTTATGGGGAGCGTACGTGTTAGGGCGCGGGTTAGTGTGAGCGTACGGGCTAGGATTAGGGGACGGGTGAGGGGAAGGCTTCGGGGAAGGGTTAGGGTTAGGGTTCGGGCTAGGGTTAGGGTTAGGGGACGGGGACGGTTTAGGGTCCAGGTGAGGGTACGACAACGGTTTAGGGGGAGGGTATGTGTGAGGGCGTGGGTTAGTGTGAGCGTACGGGTTAGGATTAGGGGACGGGTGAGGGGAAGGCTTTGGGGAAGGTTTAGTGTTAGGGTTCGGGCTAGGGTTAGGGTTAGGGGCCGGGGACGGTTTAGGGTCCAGGTGAGTGTACGACAACGGTATAGGGGGAGCGTAAGTGTGAGGGCGCGGGTTAGTGTGAGCGTACGGGTTAGGATTAGGGGACGGGTGAGGGGAAGGCTTCGGGGAAGGGTTAGGGTTAGGGTTCGGGCTAGGGTTAGGGTTAGAGGATGGGGACGGTTTAGGGTCAAGGTGAGGGAAGGAAAACGGTTTAGGTGGAGCGTACGTGGGAGGGCGCGGGTTAGTGTGAGCGTACGGGTTAGGATTAGGGGACGGGTGAGGGGAAGGCTTCGGGGAAGTGTTAGGGTTAGGGTTCGGGCTAGGGTTAGGGCTCGGGGACGGGGACGGTTTAGGGTCAAGGTGAGGATACGACAACGGTTTAGGTGGAGCGTATGTGTGAGGACGCGGGTTAGTGTGAGCGTACGGGTTAGGATTAGGGGACGGGTGAGGGGAAGGCTTCGGGGAAGGGTTAGGGTGAGGGTTCAGGCTAGGGTTAGGGTTAGGGGTCGGGGACGGTTTCGGGTCCAGTTGAGTGTACGAGAGCGGTTTAGGGTGAGCGTACGTGTGAGGGCACGGGTTAGTGTGAGCGTACGGGTTAGGATTAGAGGACGGGTGAGGGGAAGGCTTCGGGGAATGGTTAGGGTTACGGTTTGGGCTAGGGTTACGGTTAGGGGACGGGGACAGTTTAGGTTCCAGGTAAGGGTACGACAACGCTTTAGGGGGAGCGTACGTGTGAGGGCGTGGGTTAGTGTGAGCGTACGGGTTAGGATTAGGGGACGTGTGAGGGGAACGTTTCGGGGAAATGTTAGTGATAGTTTTCGGGACAGGGTTTGGGTTAGGGGACGGGGACGGTTTAGGGTCTAGGTGAGGGGACGACAACGGTTTAGGGGGAGCGTACGTGTGAGGGCGCGGGTTAGTGTGAGCGTAAGGGTTAGGATTAGGGGACGGGTGAGGGGAAGGCTTCGGTGAAGTGTTAGGTTTAGGGTTCGGGCTAGGGTTAGGGTTAGGGGACGGGGATGCTTTAGGGTCCAGGTGAGTGTACGACAACGGTTTAAGGGGAGCGTACGTGTGAGGGCGCGGGTTAGGGTGAGCGTACGGGTTAGGATTAGGGGATGGGTGAGGGGAAGGCTTCGGGGAAGTGTTAGGTTTAGGGTTCGGGCTAGGGTTAGGCCTCGGGTACGGGGACGGTTTAGGGTACAGGTGAGGGTACGACAACGGTTTATGGGGAGCGTATGTGTGAGGGCGCGGGTTAGAGTGAGCGTACGGGTTACGATTAGGGGACGGGTGAGGGGAAGGCTTCGGGGAAGGGTTAGGGTTAGGTTTCGAGCTAGGGTTAGTGTTAGGGGACGGGGACGGTTTAGGGTCCACGTGAGGGTACGACAACGGTTTAGGGGGAGCGTACGTTTGAGAGCACGGGTTAGTGTGAGGGTACGGGTTAGGATTAGAGGACGGGTGAGGGGAAGGGTTCGGGGAAGGGTTAGATTTAGGGTTCGGCCTAGGGTTAGCGTTAGGGGACGGAGACTGTTTAGGGTCTAGGTGAGGGTACGACAACGGTTTAGGGGGAGCGGAAGTGTGAGGTCGTGGGTTAGTGTGAGCGTCCGGGTTAGCATTAGGGGACGGGTGAGGGGAAGGCTTCGGGGAAGGGTTAGGGTTAGGGTTCGGGCTAGGGTTAGGGTTAGGGGACGGGGACGGTTTAGGGTCCAGGTGAGGGTACGACAACGGTTTAAGGGGAGCGAGTCTGTGAGGGCGCAGGTTAGTGTGAGTGTACGGGTTAGGATTAGGGGACGGGTGAGGGGAAGGCTTCGGGGAAGGGTTAGGGTTAGGGTTCAGGCTAGGGTTAGGGTTAGGAGACAGGGATGGTTTAGGGTCCAGGTGAGGTTACAACAACGGTTTAGTGGGAGCGTACATGTGAGGGCACGGGTTAGTGTGAGCGTACGGGTTAGGATTAGGGGACGGGTGAGGGGAAGGCTTTGGGGAAGTGTTAGGGTTAGGGTTCGGGCTAGGGTTAGGGTTAGGGGACGGGGACGGTTTAGGGTCCAGGTGAGGCTACAACAACGCTTTAGGGGGAGCGTACGTGTGAGGGCGCGGGTTAGTGTGAGCGTACGGTTTAGGATTAGTGGACGGGTGAGGGGAAGGCTTCGGGGAAGGGTTAGGGTTAGGGTTCAGGCTAGGGTTAGGGTTAGGGGACGGGGACTGTTTTCGCTCCAGGTGAGGGTACGACAATGGTTTAGGGGGAGTGTACGTGTGAGTGCGCGGGTTAGTGTGAGCGTACGGGTTAGGATTAGGGGACGGATGAGGGGAAAGCTTCGTGGAAGGGTTCGGGCTAGGGTAAGGGTTAGGGGATGGGGACGGTTTAGGGTCCAAGTGAGGGTACGACAACGGTTTAGGGGGAGCGTACGTATGAGGGCGCATGTTAGTGTATGCGTACGAGTTAGGAATAGGGGACGGGTGAGGGGAAGGCTTCAGGAAAGTGTTAGGTTTAGGGTTCGGGCTAGGGTTAGGGTTAGGGAATGGGGACGGTTTAGGGTCCAGGTGAGGGTACGACAACGCTTTAGGGGGAGCGTACGTGTGAGGGCACGGATTAGTGTGAGCGTTCGGGTTAGTATTAGGGGACGGTTGAGGGGAAGGCTTCGGGGAAGGGTTAGGGTTAGGGTTCGGGCTAGGGTTAGGGTTAGGGGACGGGGACGGTTTAGGGTCCAGGTGAGGGTACGACAACGCTTTAAGGGGAGCGTACGTGTGTGGGCGTGGGTTAGTGTGAGCATACGGGTTAGGATTAGGGGACGGGTGAGGGGAAGGCTTCGGGGAAGGGTTAGGGTTAGGGTTCGGGCTAGGGTTAGGGTTAGGGGACGGGGACGGTTTAGGTTCCAGGTGAGGGTACGACAACGTTTTACGGGGAGGGTACGTGTGAGGGCGCGGGTTAGTGTGAGCGTACGGGTTAGGATTAGGGGACGGGTGAGGGGAAGGCTTCGGGGAAGGGTTAGGGTTAGTGTTCTGGCTAGGCTTAGGGCTAGGGGACGGGGACGGTATAGGGTCCAGGTGAGGGTGTGACAACGGTTTAGGGGGAGCATACGTGTGAGGGCGCGGGTTAGTGTGAGCGTACGGGTTAGAATTAGGGGACGGGTGAGGGGAAGGCTTCGGGGAAGGGTTAGGGCTAGGGTTCGGCCTAGGGTTAGGGTTAGGGGACGGGGACAGTTTAGGGTCCAGGTGAGGGTACGACAACATTTTAGGGGAAGCGTAAGTGTGAGGTCGTGGGTTAGTGTGACCGTACAGGTTAGGATTAGGGGACGGGTGAGGGGAAGGCTTCGGGGAAGGGTTAGGGTTAGGGTTCGGGATAGGGTTAGGTTTAGGGGACGGGGACGGTTTAGGGTCCAGGTGAAGGTACGAGTATGGTTTAGGCGGAGCGTACATGTTAGGGTTCGGGTTAGGGTTAGGTTTAGGGGACGGGGACAGTTTAGGGTCCAGATGATGGTACGACAACGCTTTTGGGGGAGCGTACGTGTGAGGGCTTGCGTTAGTGTGAGCGTACGGGTTAGGATTAGGGGACGGGTGAGGGGAAGGCTTCGGGGAAGTGTTAGGGTTAAGGTTCAGGCTAGGGTTAGGGTTAGGGGACGGGGACGGTTTCGGGTCCAGTTGAGGGTACGAGAGCGGTTTAGGGTGAGTGTACGTGTGAGGGCACGGGTTAGTGTGAGCGTACGGGTTAGGATTAGGGGACGTGTCAGGGGAAGGCTTCGGGGAAGGGTTAGGGTTACGGTTTGGGCTAGGGTTAGGGTTAGGGGTCGGGGACGGTTTAGGGTCAAGGTGAAGGTACGACAACGGTTTATGGGGAGCATACGTGTGAGGGCGCGGGTTATTGTGAGCGTACGGGTTAGGATTAGGGGACGTGTGAGGGGAACGTTTCGGGGAAGGGTTAGGGATAGTGTTCGGGATAGGGTTAGGGTTAGGGGTCGGGGACAGTTTAGGGTCCAGGTGAGGGTATGACAACGGTTTAGGGGGAGCGTACGTGTGAGGGCGCGGGTTAGTGTGAGCGTACGGGTTAGGATTAGGAGACGGGGGAGGGGAAGGCTTCGGGGAAGTGTTAGGTTTAGGGTTCGGGCTAGGGTTAGGGTTAGGGGTCGGGGACGGTTTAGGGTCCAGGTGAGGGTACGACAACGGTTTAGGGGGAGCGTACGTGTGAGGGCGCGGGTTAGTGTGAGCGTACGGGTTAGGATTAGGGGATGGGTGAGGGGAAGGCTTCGGGGAAGTGTTAGGTTTAGGTTTCGGGCTAGGGTTAGTGTTAGAGGACGGGGACGGTTTAGGGTCCAGGTGAGGGTACGACAACGGTTTAGGGGGAGCGTACGTGTGAGGACGCGGGTTAGTGTGAGCGTACGGGTTAGGATTAGGGGACGGGTGAGGGGAAGGCTTCGGGGAAGGGTTAGGGTTAGGGTTCGTGCTAGGGTTAGGGTTAGGGGACGGGGACGGTTTAGGGTCCAGGTGAGGGTACGAGAACGGTTTAGTGTGAGCGTATGTGTGAGGGCACGTGTTAGTGTGAGCGTACGGGTTAGGATTAGGAGACGGGTGAGGGGAAGGCTTCGGGAAAGTGTAAGGTTTAGGGTTCGGGCTTGGGTTAGGGTTAGGGAACGGGGACGGTTTAGGGTCCAGGTGAGGGTACGACAACGCTTTACGGGGAGGGTACGTGTGAGGGCGCGGGTTAGTGTGAGCGTATGGGTTAGGATTAGGGGACGGGTGAGGGGAAGGCTTCGGGGAAGGGTTAGGGTTAGTGTTCTGGCTAGGCTTAGGGCTAGGTGACGGGGACTCTTTAGGGTCCAGGTGAGGGTATGACAACGGTTTAGGGGGAGCGTACGTGTGAGGGCGTGGGTTAGTGTGAGCGTACGGGTTAGAATTAGGGGACGGGTGAGGGGAAGGCTTCGGGGAAGGGTTAGGGTTAGGGTTCGGGCTAGGGTTAGGGTTAGGGGACGGGCACGTTTTAGGGTCCAGGTGAGGGTACGACAACGCTTTAGGGGGAGTGTACATGTGAGGGCGCGGGGTTGTGTGAGCGTACGGGTTAGGATTAGGGGACGGGTTAGGGGAAGGCTTTTGGGAAGAGTTAGGGTTAGGGTTCAGGCTAGGGTTAGGGTGAGGGGACGGGGACGGTTGAGGGTCCAGGTGAGGGTACGACAACAGTTCAGGGGGAGCATACATGTGAGGGCGCGGGTTAGTGTGAGTGTACGGGTTAGGATTAGGGGACGGGTGAGGGGAAGGCTTCGGGGAAGGGTTAGGGTTAGGGTTCGGGCTAGGGTTAGAGTTAGGGGATGGGTACGGTTTAGGGTCCATGTGATGATACGACAGCAGTTTAGGGGGAGCGTACGTGTAAGGGCGCGGGTTAGTGTGAGCGTACGGGTTAGGATCATGGGACGGGTGAGGGGAAGTCTTCGGGGAAGGGTTAAGGATAGGGTTCGGGCTAGGGTTAGGGGACGGGGACGGGGACGGTTTAGGGTCCAAGTGAGTGTACGACAACGGTTTAGGGGAACTGTACGTGTGCGGGCGCGGGTTAGTGTGAGCGTACGCGATAGGATTAGGGGACGGGTGAGGGGAAGGCTTCGTGAAAGGGTTAGGGTTAGAGTTCGGGCTAGGGTTAGGGTTAGGGGACGGAGACGGTTTAGGGTCCATTTGAGGGTACGACAGAGGTTTAGGGGGAGCGTACGTGTGAGGGTGCGGGTTAGTGTGAGCGTAGGGGTTAGGATTAGGGGACGGGTGAGGGGAAGGCTTCGGGGAAGGGTTAGGGTTAGGGTTCGGGCTAGGGTTAGGGTTAGGGGACGGGGACGGTTTAGGGTCCAGGTGAGTGTACGACAACGGTTTAGGGGTTGCGTACCTGTGAGGGCGCGGGTTAGTGTGAGCGTACGGGTTAGGATTAGGGGACGGGTGAGGGGAAGGCTTCGGGGAAGGGTTAGGTTTAGTGTTCGGGCTAGAGTTAGGGTTAGGGGACGGGGACGGTTTAGGGTCCAGGTGAGGGTACGACAACGCTTTAGGGGGAGCGTACATGTGAGGGTGCGGGTCAGTGTGAACGTACGGGTTAGGATTAGGGGACGGGTGAGGGGAAGGCTTCGGGGAAGGGTTAGCGTTAGGGTTGGGTCTAAGGTTAGGGGACGGGGACGGGGACGGTTTAGGGTCCAAGTGAGTGTACGACAACGGTTTAGGGGAACTGTACGTATGCGGGCGCGGGTTAGTGTGAGCGTACGGGATAGGATTAGGGGACTGGTGAGGGGAAGGCTTCGTGAAAGGGTTAGGGTTAGAGTTCGGGCTAGGGTTAGGGTTAGGTGACGGGGACGGTTTAGGGTCCAGTTGAGGGTACGACAGCGGTTTAGGGGGAGCGTATGTGTGAGGGCGCGGGTTAGTGTGAGCGTACGGGTTAGGATTAGGGGATGGGTGAGGGGAAGGCTTCGGGGAAGGGTTAGGGTTACGGTTTGGGCTAGGGTTAGGGTTAGGGGACGGGGACGGTTTAGGGTCCAGGTGAGGGTACGACAACGGTTTAGGGGGAGCGTACGTGTGAGGGCGCGGGTTAGTGTGAGCGTACGGGTTAGGATTAGGGGACGGGTGAGGGGAAGGTTTCGGGGAAGGGTTAGGGTTAGGGTTCGGGCTAGGGTTAGGGTTAGGGAACGGGTACGGTTTAGGGTCCAGGTGATGGTACGATAGCGGTTTCGGGGGAGCGTACGTGTGAGGGGCGGGTTAGTGTGAACATACGGGTTAGGATTAGGGGACGGGTGAGGGGAAGATTTCGGGGAAGGGTTAGGGTTACCGTTCGGGCTAGGGTTAGGATTAGGGGACGGGGTTGGTTTAGGGTCCAGGTGAGGGTACGACAACGGTTTATGGGGAGCGTACGTGTGAGGGCGTGGGTTAGTGTGACCGTAAGGGTTAGGATTATGGGACCGGTGAGGGGAAGGCTTCGGGGAAGGGTTAGGGTTATGGTTCGGGCTAGGGTTAGGGTTAGGGGATGGGGATGGTTTAGGGTCCAGGTGAGGGTACGACAACGGTTGAGGGGGAGCGTATGTGTGACGGCGCGGGTTAGTGTGAGTGTACGGGTTAGGATTAGGGGACGGGTGAGGGGAAGACTTCGGGGAAGGTGTAGGGTTAGCGTTCAGGCTAGGTTTAGGTTTAGGGGTCGGGGACGGTTTAGGGTCCAGGTGAGGGTACGACAGAGGTTTAGGGGGAGCGTACGTGTGAGGGCGCGTGTTAGTGTGAGCGTACGGGTTAGGATTAGGGGACGGGTGAGGGGAAGGCTTCGGGTAAGGGTTAGGTTTAGTGTTCGGGCTAGGGTTAGGGTTAGGGGACGGGGACGGTTTAGGGTCCAGGAGAGGGTACGACAACGCTTTAAGGGGAGCGTACATGTGAGGGCACGGGTCAGTGTGAGCGTACGGGTTAGGATTAGGAGACGGGTGAGGGGAAGGCTTCGGGGAAGGGTTAGCGTTAGGGTTCGGGCTAGGGTTAGGGTTAGGGGATGGGGACGGTTTAGGGTCCAGGTGAGCGTACGACAACGGTTTAGGGGCAGCGTACGTGTGAGCGCGTGGGTTAGTGTGAGCGTACGGGTTAGGATGAGGGGACAGGTGAGGGGAAGGCTTCCGGGAAGGGTTAGGGTTAGGGTTCGGGCTAGGGTTAGGGTTAGGGGACGGGGACCGTTTAGGGTCCAGGTGAGGGTACGACAATGGTTTAGGGGTAGCGTACGTGTGAGGGCGCGGGTTAGTGTGAGCGTACAGGTTAGGATTAGGGGACGGGTGAGGGGAAGGCTTCGGGGAAGGGTTAGGTTTAGTGTTCGGGCTAGGGTTAGCGTTAGGGGATGGGGACGGTTTAGGGTACAGGTGAGGGTACGACAACGGTTTAGGGGGCCTGTTCGTGTGCGGGCGCGGGTTATTGTGAGCGTACGGGTTAGGATTACGGGCCGGGTGAGGGGAAGTCTTCGGGGAAGTGTTAGGGTTAGGGTTCGGGCTAGGGTTAGGGTTAGGGGACGGGGACGGTTTAGGGTCCAGTTGAGGGTACGACAGCGGTTTAGGGGGAGCGTACGTGTGAGGGCACGTGTTACTGTGAGCGTACGGGTTAGGATTAGGGGACGGGTGAGGGTAAGGCTTCGGGGAAGTGTTAGGGTTAGGATTCGGTTTAGGGTTAGGGTTAGGGGACGGGGACGGTTTAGGGTCCAGGTGAGGATACGACAACGCTTTAGGGGGATGGTACGTGTGAGGGCGCGGGTTACTGTGAGCGTACGGGTTAGGATTAGGGGACGTGTGAGGGGAAGGCTTCGGGGAAGAGTTATTGTTAGGGTTCGGGCTAGGGTTAGGGTGAGGGGACGGGGACGGTTTAGGGTCCACGTGAGGGTACGACAACGGTTTAGGGGGAGCGTACGTGTGAGGGCGCAGGTTACTGTGAGCGTACGGGTTAGGATTAGGGGACGGGTGAGGGGAAGGCTTCGGGGAAGGTTTAGGTTTAGGGTTCAGGCTAGGGTTAGGATTAGGTGACGGGGACGGTTTAGGGTGCAGGTGAGGGTACGACAGAGCTTTAGGGGGAGCGTACGTGTGAGGGCGTAGGTTAGTGTGAGCGTACGGGTTAGGATTAGGGGACAGGTGAGGGGAATTCTTCGGGGAAGGGTTAGGGTTAGGGTTCGGTCTAGGGTTAGGGTTAGGGGACGGGCACGTTTTAGGGTCCAGGTGAGGGTACGACAACGCTTTAGGGGGAGCGTACGTGTGAGGGCGCGGGTTAGTGTGAGCGTACGGGTTAGGATTAGGGGACGGGTTAGGGGAAGGCTTTTGGGAAGAGTTAGGGTTAGGGTTCAGGCTAGGGTTAGGGTTAGGGGACGGGGACGGTTGAGGGTCCAGGTGAGGGTACGACAATGGTTTAGGGGGAGCATATGTGTGAGGGCGCGGGTTAGTGTGAGCGTACGGGTTAAGATTAGGGGACGGGTGAGGGGAAGGCTTCGGGGAAGGGTTAGGGTTAGGGTTCGGGCTAGGGTTAGGGTTAGGGGACGGGGACGGTTTAGGGTCCATGTGATGGTATGACAGCAGTTTAGGGGGAGCGTACATGTGAGGGCGCGGGTTAGTGTGAGCATACGTGTTAGGATTAGGGGACGGGTGAGGGGAAAGCTTCGGGGAAGGGTTAGGGTTAGGGTTATTCTTCTTACTGATGTGAAATTAGAGTGACATGTGCCCATTGAAACCGCTACATCTAGTTTCTCACTGGTTCCCCCTATTCCCTTTCATCCTCCGCACTAACTGCAGACTGTGCGATACCAGAACTTAAAGGCCTTGACTCTCCATGTGGGGATATTTTTAGTAAAGCGGCTGGAATGTCGATCCGGAGCCCCAGGAGAGGAAAAATGAGGTGCGTTTTAGAAACCTTTCCCGATCATATGGTATACCAGTCGCTGGGTTTCCCAAGCATGGTTTAGCTGTAGGAAGATTCCCTTCACCCTGGAGTGTTGGGACCCTTGGCATGAGTAGCATGAAGTATTGCATGAAACTTTTGGCAGTTGCTCACCAAAGCTCACCAATCCTCTCAGCCCCTAGTGTCCAGCCTTATGTCTTATCCAGCTGTGGGTTTATATGTGGTCATTCCAGGTTGCATCACAGCCCCTGAGCGAATTTTGTAAGAATTTTTCTCTCTTTCATTGTTTCTGCGTTTTGTTTTTAAAATTTATTTCTATAATGGGGTTTAGCTCATTTTCACTGCTGTGTTTGTGCCGCTCTGCACACACTTGATTCCCTTATGGAGATATATCAATACATGGGTTTTAAGATTCTTATTACTCAGATATATTTCCCTGCGGTGTATAGGGTGTGTTGAGGCCAGTTCATTGAGCAAGGTGTTGATCTTGTCTAATATCTATTTGGTTTATTGAACGGTATCTGTGCTAATTTCAAACTCTGGTTTTATGCATCACCCCACCTCTCCTTTCCCCTTAAGCTGAAATAAGTGTGTTTTCTAAATGTGAGACACTGTTCTGTTCTGTAATTCATTTCTTGTGCAGCCATATTTACCCTCCCTCTATAAGTGATATCTTATGATATGTTTCTTTTTCTGTTTGACTTATTTCAAGTAGTATTATCGGACCTAAATCCACTCTTTATCCTTCTACTAGCCTTATTACATTGATATCATGGTGAAGAGATATTCCATTGTACATAAGTACCACATCTTCTTTATCCATTGTTCTCTTTCCTGGGATATTTAAGGTGTACTGAAGTTGAGGTTCTTGTAAACAGAGTAGCCCTAAACTGTGGTGTGCTTGTGTCTTGTTGATTTTTAGACTTCCCTAGATATACTCCCATGATTGGAAGTGTCCTATGCTCTGTAGCTCTGTTTTTTAGATGATTTAGGAACCACCATACACTTCTCCAGAGTGGCTCTCGGCAGTTCACACACTGCCCATCAGCGTATAAAGGCTCCCTGTTCTCCATGGCCTGTCCTGCATTTCTGGTTTTTACAATTTTTTAGGATGGCCCTTTTGACCAGTGGGAAATGAGACTTCTTTGTTGTGCACATTTGCATTGCTTGCTTGCTTCGTTCCCCATAAAGTGCGTATGCGTTTTTTCCTGGATATAATCAGGAAAAAACGCATACGCCCTTTTGGGCCAACTGCATCATTGTCGAAAATCTGCCGCTTTTCATGTGCTTTAAAGATGAGTCCAATCTATCTCTTGAAATCTGTTTCTTGCAATTCTGTCTTGCATTCAGATCCTCTTCTTTGCCTTACCTCAACATATTTTTGGACGTTAGTTTTCATTTATAACTCTGCAGGTTTGTGAATTGCAGTGACCCTGAGCTCCATTTTTTAAATTGCTCTTTTGTGAGCTGGCCTCAAACCCGCAGGATTGCTTCAGGCCCTATTTTGGCTCGGGCGAGGCGGGCTGAGCCTTTTTTTAATTCTTATTCTTAATGGGAAATTAGAGTGATATGTGCCCGTCCGAACCCCTACAACTATTCTCTCATTGGTTCCCCCTCTTCCCGTTCATCCTCCTCACAATTTGCAAAATGTGTGAAACAGAAGTTGAAATGTGCTGATTCTCCAAGTGGGGAGATTCTAAGTAACGTGGCTGGAATGGTGAACAGGAGCACCAGGAGAGGATAAATGAGCTGCATTTTAGACACATCTCCCGATCACATGGTGTACAGTCCTCTGGGTTTTCCATGCATGTTTTAGCTGTAGGAAGATCCCTTGAACCTGCAGATTTGGGACCCATTGAATGGGTATCAGGTAGTATTACTTTAAAGGGTGTGCATTTCCTCGCCCACCCTCACATTTCTCTTAGTGCAAACAGTTTCCAGCCTTATGTCTCATCCTGCTGTGGGTCTAGATGTGTTCAATCCATGTTGCATCACCGGCCCTGAGGAAAAGTTGTAAGAGGTTTTCTCTCTGTCGTTTATTTTTTTCAATTTATTACTATATTGGTTACAGCTGATTTTCAAAGCTCTGTTTCTTGCTGCTGTATATCCACTTGATTCACGTACAGAGAGACATCAGTAAATTCTTTTTCAGATTCTTACCAGTCGTATATATTCTTTTCCGGTGACTTGAGTGTGCTGAGTGCAGTTCTTTTAGCTACTGTGTAGGCCTTGTTGATTATCAGTTTGGTATTTGGAATGGTATCTTTGCTAATTTCAACCTCCTGGATGATGCCTCACCCCTCCCCACCTTTCCCGTTTAGCAGCCTTATGCGTGTTTTCTACATATTTGACTATGTTTTTGTTTTGTAATTTATTTCATGTGTAGCCATTTTGGATTCCACCTTTAAGTGATATCTTATGATATGTGTCTTTTTCTTTTTGAATTATGTCACTTAGAATGATCATACGTAACTCCTCCGGAGTTGTTACAACTGGCCATATTTCATTGATTTCCAGGCTGAATAATATTCCACTCTACCTAAGTACCACATCTCTATCCATTTTTTCTCTCCAGAGACATTTAAGTTATATCCTAGTCGAGGATCTTTTAAACAGAGAGAGGGTAAACATTGGGGTGCCTGTGTCCTCTCGATTTTTGTTTTTCCCAAGATATACGCCCATGAGTGCAAGTGCCCTATGCTCTGTAGCTCATTTTTTAGATGCTTTAGTAAACACAATACACTTCTCCAGAATGGCCGTTGGCAATATACATTTCCACTATAAGTCTCACAGGGCTCCCTCTTCTCCTTGCCCTGTCCTGCATTTTTGTTGTTTACGCTTTATGAGGATGGCTCTTCTGACTGATGCGAAGTGATATCTCTTGTAGTATTGACTTCCAGTGCCCACCTGTTTGGTTGGCTAAAAAAGTGTATGCCCTTTTCTTGAATATATACAGAAAAAAACGCATACACCCTTTTTGGCCAACTGCAATGTTGGCAATGTTCAGCTCCTTTTCTTGTGCTTAATGGCGAGTCCTTTCTACCTCCTCAAATCCCTTTCCTGCCATTCTCCCTTGCTTACAAGTCCTTTTCTCTGACTTTCCTCAAGACATTTTTCAGTGATGGATATTTTCAACTCTGCAGTTTCGTGAATTTTACTGTCCCTGAGTTCCATTGTTCAACTTGTGTTTATGGGAACTGGCCACAAAGCAGTGGGATTTCCTCAAGCCCTATACTGTTTCCATGGGCAACCCTAGCCTTTGGTCAATTCATCTTCCTGATTGGAAATTAGAGTGACATGTGCCTGTCTGAACACCTAGGACTTGTCTCTCATTGTTCCTCATCCTTCCGCTTCATCCTCTGGACAAATTCCAAACTGTACGCAACAGGATGTTGACAGTGCTGCCATCTCCAAGTGGGGAGACTGTTAGTAAAGACGCTGGATGGGTGAACCCGAGCACCAGGAGATGAGGAGATGAGATGCCTTTTCCAAACTCTTCCCGATCAGACGGTATACCATCCTCTGGGTGTGACAGACATGTTTTAGCAGTAGGAAGAGTCCCATTCATGTAAGGAGAACACCAGGGCTTTTTCAAAATCAGTGTCTCCCCGAAAACCAAACTGGGGAATTTTTTAAGCTACGGCTACACATATGTTCATTAAGGGCCTTGGGAAGTAGGCAGAGTCCAAACTTTAGATGATTGAAGTCTTCAGGGTCAGAAGCACTCACCACCAGCTTCCCCTAGGTTACACTTTAACTGTCATTGATAGATGATGTCAATAAAAATATCTATTCTTTTTCAGATTATTTCCCCTTATAGGTTATTGCAAAATGTTGAGTGTAGTTCCCTGTGCTATACAGTAGTTCCTTGTTGATGATCTATTTTATACATAGCAGTGTGTATGTGTTAATCCCAAACTGTTAATTTATCCCTCCTCCCACCTTTCCGCTTTGGTAATAATAAATTATAAGATTTTATACTTCTCAGAAATGGGGGAGCTGAAAGAGAGGTATCATTTTCAATGGAAAAGCATTTAAAACAAGATTGAAGCTTTAACCAAGATTATTAGATGTACATCCTTGGAAAGAAATCACTTCGTTTCTCTAATATTGACCTGACAAATAAGACAAACCTTTTCACTGAACTTGCTTATAATAAAGTGATGGAAATAGCCAATGGAATCATTAGAAACATCTTATTTTACCCGAGCCTTATACACTGTTCTATGTTAACTACAGTTTGGCTCACACATCTGTTCATTGAGGTTACAATAGTCTCAATTTCTGTTACTGATCCTCCAGAGTGGACCCCAACAAGTGTCCCCCTGTGCAGTGTCATTGGGGCCAACAGATCGAGACTGAGTTTGGTTCACAAGCAAAGGAAACTTTATATTTTGATCAGAGAATGGAGAGGTGAGAGCATGCACTACCCTGTGGGCTGTGGGCTGGGCTGCTGTGTAGAGATCCTGTCAGAGTCAGTGGGAGGGAGGGGGCGGAGCTCTCGAGGGCCGGGTTGGCTGCAGCTCAGGCTCTATATCGCGGAGTCTGCACTGGGCCCCAGGAGCTTAGGTGTCGACCCAGCCATTCTGCACTAGGAAATCTGGTCTGAAGTGCCGGGTGTGGAACCTCTGCATGCGGGACCCTAGGAGCACATGAAATTAGACAAAGCACAAAGGATAAAAAAGGTCAGACTTGACTTTATTGCCCAGATTCTATTTTTATCTCCCAGGGATTTTTAATGGGCTTTGCTGGGGACAAACCCCTCCTCTGCCTTTTGTCCCGTTCCTCATTCTTGGAGTGCTGAGGGTGCAGACCCTTCTTCTGTAACTGCTGAGTGCTGAGTTGGGAGCCCTCATACCAAGGGGCGAGGGTCAGAGCTTCTCCCCAGCAGCCTCCAGGTGACGTTGATTGTCCCCAGGCCCCCTGCCTCCCTGCTCGTCCACCTGAGCACCAGCATTGGAAGCGTTATAGATTCTAATGACCTTTAAGGGTCCAGGAAAGAGATGTGCAGAGACGCTGTGGGGGCCGGTTTCACCCCGCCCCACATTTGTTCGGCCACCTTAGGCTGACCGTTTCTGCCAGCCTAGATGCTCTGAACAGTAGTCTGTGCTTTCTTCAATTAGGCCCCTGAATTAACGTACAAACAGCACCAGGTGTCAGAGCCCTGCCCGCACAACTCCCAGGCAGTCCAGGGTCAGTGGTGATCAAGGACCATGATGGCCACTGAGTCAACAGCCTTTTGAAGTAAACAGGAGTCCAGCCGGTCTTATTGGCCACCATCATCACGGTGTCTGTAGGCTTTTCTATGGTGACAGTGTGATATACGGTTCCCCCGCCAAGATTATTAGCTCCCCTCTGGGTGCAGGAAGTCCTGCAAGCAGTAGTCTACTCTTTTGGGACACACTCTTGTTGTTTTATGAGAGAAACTCCAGGTCAAGTGATGTTCACACGAGTCGTCATGGTGCCCTGTTGCCCCCAGTTATCTCTCTGGATGTTGGAGTTGGAGGGCCTCCTCACTCGAGGTTGGTGTGCCCACGGAGCAAACCCTGCAACTTCAGGGCATGGTTGGTGGTTAGGATCACCACGTGGGGTCCTTTTCCCTTAGGAGGGAGGTGGCCTTTTGGGCTGCTGATTTCCAGGTTTTTAGATACCGCCAGTATCTTGGCCAGATGCGGCAGTGGGCCAAGCCCCTTGGTGACCGTAGTTTATCCTACCTGGATGGCATTCTTGCATTGTTCCATTTCAAGTGGTCCCAGTTTTTGCACTAATTCTCCAATGGCGATTCACCTATCACCGGGAATGTAAAGGTCAAAGGGTTTAGCTAAATTAGGGAGTTCCAGGGCAAGGGTCTGAATTGACTGCTCTTTCCATTCTTGAAAGGCCACTTCTGGATTCTGTTCAAAAGGATCATCATCTTTTCCTTTCAGTGTTTCATATAGAGGTCCAGCTAGTAGACTGTAGTTAGGGATCCAGAAGCAGCAAACCCTGGCCTCCCCAGGAACCCCTAAGCTGTCTTCTAGTTTTAGAAAGGGGTAAGGCCGAAAATGGTTTCTTCCCTTTCCTGGGATGGGCTTCTCCGACCTTCTGTGAGAATGAAGCCCAGGCAGGTCACTGCAGTCTGTGATATTTGAGCTTTTTCTTGGACAACTTCTATCCTTTATTGGCTTGGTAGTTCAGAGGCCTCCTTAGTAGGGCTGGCAATCAGAATGTCGTCTGAGTACTGAAGGAGGGTTTCCTTTTCCAGAGGTAGAACTTTTAGGTCTTTAGCTAAGGTTTCCCCAAAGATAGTGTGGGAATTTTTGAACCCTTGGGGCAAGACGGCCCGGAAGTATTGTTTTAGTTGTATGTTGAGTCCTGCCACTCACAAGCCAAAATTTCTTGTGACTCTGGGACTAATGGAATACAAAAGAAGGCATCATTGAAGACTAATACAGAATACCATGTCCTGGTGGTTGGTAGAATGACCAGCAGGGTGTAGGAATTAGGAGCAACTGGAGGTATATCCTCGGTGGCTTCACTGACTGTCCTGACATCCTTTACCAGGTCCCCAGCAGCCCATGGGGCTCTCGTGGTCAGACCAATCCCAGAATATGGAGCTCACCTGGGCAGGTACCCCACCCCCCACCCCAGCCCACGGGGCTCTCGTGGTCAGGCCCCTCCCAGGATACAGAGCTACCCTTGCAGGTACCGTGGCAGGGCTGGGCACACAGGAACCGTGCACATAGCCCTCATTGAAGAGCACCCCCAGCTCACCTGTCGCTCAGAGCTGACACAGAGCACCTCAGAGCAGGACTTGAACTAACAAACAGCAGCTCCGACAGGTCTGTGACCCTGGGCATCACTCTGTGCGGCCTCCCTCCACCTGGTCTTCCAGAGACTTCCACTGCACCCAGGGCACCAGGCCTCTGTCTCCAACCACCACCCACTCCTCCTCTCCCTGACTCCTGGGTTCCTCTCATTAGGAGAGGGTTTTCTTGAAGTTGTCTCCCACTCATGGGCCAGATAAAATGATTAGAAAACAAGCCAAAGCTGCAGCCCCTTGTCTATCCTGACTCTCAGGAGCCCACACCTGTTCCTTGGACCTGGCCGGTTCAGCAAGTTCCATTTTCTGCAACTGTGAGCCCCTGAGGGGTGATGATTGGCTACCTGGGCAGCCTTACCGTGCCGGCCAGCCCTCCCCAGGTGTGCCAGGGTTGAGATCAATATAAATACCACTCCAGGCAGCAAGAGCCCCTGCAGCCGTGCCTGACGCCATTTTCTCTGCCCTATCAGCAGTCTCGGGGCTGGGCTGGTGGGAGGGAGTGAGAGGCCACGGCTTTGTGGGTGGCCCAGTGTGAGTGGAGCTCTGCTGGACTTTCTGCAGCAGTTGCCAGGCTGCCACCTGCTAAAGAAGAGGATGTGTCACCCATACCTGCTGCTGGAATTTCTCCCTGGGCAGAGGTGAGGAAGGAAAAAAGCAGTGGGGGCAGGGACAGGACGGGTATCTCAGGCAGGGAAATGGAAATCTTCCAGAAGAGCACCCAGGGCCAGGACCATCCTGGCTGGCCTGCAGGCACCAAGTCGGCCGGCATGCTGTCACTCGTGTGGCTCTATGGCCCTTCCTCTAGGCTTTCAAGTCCTTGTATATATTCAGGTGTTTTACTTGGGATGGGTGGGAATAGTTCAGCAGCAACTGGCCTGGGGCTCAACTCACGTTTACTCACAGATGCCTCGGCACGGTGCCCCAGCTTTGCAATGAGGACGCTTGTTGCGTGGGGGCTGCTGGCTGAATGGGAGACGATTCCCCACCACTGACCAACTTCAGAATTGTTTACAACTGGAGCAAGTGCCCTGATACGGTTTTCCTCTGTGGAACTGGTGGGTTCTGTGTTTTTTTTCTCTTTTTCATTTTTGGTTCAAGGTAGATTTTATTCCTCTTTTTTGTATTTACAGATATAAGCATGGAAATAATTTATTCATATAAATACATGTATGTGAAGGGAATAATTGTTTTTTCTGTTTTATTTTTTAAATTTTATTTCTTTTCAATTTTGAATTTTATTTTATATTTTTATACAGCAGGTTCTTATTGGTTATCTATTTTATACATATAAATGTATACATGCCAATCCCAGTCTCTCAACTCCTCCCACCACCACCCCCCCAACAGCTTTCCCCCCTTGTTGTCCATACATTTGTTGTCTACATCTGTTGCTCTATTTATGCCTTGCAAAATGGTTAATCTGTACAGTTTTTCTAGGTTCCACATATATGCATGAATATACAAGATTTGTTTTTCTCTTTCTGACTTACTTCACTCTGTATGACAGTCTCTAGACCCATCGACGTCTCTACAAATGACCCAATTTCATTCCTTTTCATGGCTTAGTAATATTCCATTTTATATATGTACCACAGCTTTATGCATTCGTCTGTCTGTGGGCATTTAGGTTGCTTCCATTACCTCGATATTGTAAATAGTGATGCAATGAACATTGCGGTGAATGTCTCTTTTTGATTTATGGTTTTGTCTGGGTATATGTCCAGTACTGGGATTACTGTATCATATGGTAATTCTATTGTTAGTTTCTTAAGAACTCCATATTGTTCTCCAGTGACTGTATCAATTTATATTCCCAACAATAGTGGAAGAGGGATCCTTTTCTCCACACCCTTTCCAGCATTTTTTGTTTGTAGATTTTCTGATGATGCCCATTCTATCAGCTGTGAGGTGATACCTCATTGTTGAGTCCATTTTCTTGAGCAAGGGGTAGGTCTTGTCTATTACATATTTGGCTTATGGAACACTATCTGTGCTAATGTCAAACTCTGGTTTTAGGCAGCACCCCAACTCACCTTCCCCCTTAAGCAAGCATAAGTTGGTTTTCTAAACTTGAGACTCTGTTCTGTTTTGTAATCCAGTTCCTGTGTAGCCAAGTTTACATCCCGTGTATTAGTGATATCTTATGATGTTTCTTTTTCTGTGTGACTTATTTCAGTTAGAATCATCATACCTGAATCCACTCATTATGCTGCTACGGGCCTGATGACATAGATTTCATTGCTGAGTGATATTGCATTGTACGTAAGTACCACAACTTCTTTATCCATTTTTCACTTTCTGCGATATTGAACTTGTACTGTAAACGAGGATCTTGTAAACAGAGCCATCCCAAACTTTGGGGTGGCTGTGTCTTTTTGATTTTAATTTCCGTAAGCTATAGGACCATAAGTGGAAGTGCCCTATGCTCCGCTGCTTTGTTTTTTAGATGTTTCAGGAAACACCATGCACTTCTCTCGAATGGCTGTTGGCAATTGACATCCCGCCCATCAGCATAACAAGGCTCCCAGTTCTCCATGGCCTGTCCTGCCTTTCTGGATTTTACACTTTTTTCAGATGGCCCTTTTGACCAGGGGGAAGTGAGACTTCATTGTAGTGCAGATTTCCTTTGCGAGCTTGCTTGGTTGGCCAAAAAGGGCGTATGCGTTTTTTCCTGAATATATTCAGGAAAAAACGCATACGCCCTTTTTGGCCAAATGCATCATTGTGGACGTTCTGCTCTTTTCCTATGCTTTAAATGCAATTGCAGTCTACCTCCTGAAATCGGTTTCCTGCAATTCTGCCCCGCTTTCAAGTCCTCTTGGCAGCCTTACTTCAGTATATTTTTGGACGATAGCTGTCATTTATAACTCTGCAGGTTTGTGAATTACAGTGCCCCTGAGCTCCTTTCTTCAACTCGCTTTCTTGTGAGCTGGCCGCAACACCGCAGGATTGCTTCAGGCCCTAATCTGGTTGCGGCACGGCACGCTGAGCCTTTGGTTAATTCCTCTTCCTGGTGGGAATGAGAGTTAAATTTGCCCGTCCAGACACCTCCAGCTAGTCTCTCATTGGTTCTCCCTATTCCTGTTCATCTTCCGCAGAAATTGCAAATGGGCCAAACAGGAGGTTAAAGGCACTGACTCTCCAAGTCGGGAGAGTGTTAGTAAAGAGTCTGGAATGTTGCACCCGAGTACCAGGGGACGAGAACTGAGATATATTGGAACACGTCTCCCGATCACACGGTTGATCATACTCTGGGTTCCACATGCATGTTTTAGCTGAAGGAAGAATCCCTTAAACCTGGAGAGTTGAGACCCGTGGAATGGGTACCATGCAATATGACTTCAAAGGGTCTTCATTTGCTCACCGAACCTCTCCAATCCTATCACTGCTGCGTTTATGCCCCTGTATACACGCTTCATTCTCTTTCAGAGACATAGCAATCCATAGGTTTTAAGATACTTACTAGTCAGGTACATTCTTAGGCTTTAAATATGGGGTGTTGAGTCCATTTCGTTGAGCAAGGAGTAGCTCTTGTCTATTCCATATTTGGCTTAAGGAACTTTATCTGTGCTCATTTCAATCTCTGGTTTGATGCAGCACCCCAACTCACCTTTTTGCTTAAGCAAGCATAAGTTGGTTTTCTAAATTTGAGACCCTGTTCTGATTTGTAATCCAGTTCCTGTGTAGCCAAGTTTACATTCCGTGTATTAGTGATAACTTATGATGTTTCTTTTTCTGTGTGACTTATTTCAGTTAGAATCATCATACCTGAATCCACTCATTATGCTGCTATGGGCCTGATGACATAGATTTCATTGCTGAGTGATATTGCATTGTACGTAAGTACCACAACTTCTTTATCCATTTTTCGCTTTCTGTGATATTAAACTTGTACCGTAAACGAGGTTCTTGTAAACAGAGCTGTCCCAAAATTTGGGGTGGCTGTGTCTTTTTGATTTTAATTTCCCTAAGCTATAGGACCATAAGTGGAAGTGCCCTAAGCTCTGTTTCTTTGTTTTTTAGATGTTTCAGGAAACACCATACACTTCTCCCGAATGGCTGTTGGCAATTGACATCCCGCCCATCAGCATAACAAGGCTCCCAGTTCTCCATGGCCTGTCCTGCCTTTCTGGATTTTACACTTTTTTCAGATGGCCCTTTTGACCAGGGGGAAGTGAGACTTCATTGTAGTGCAGATTTCCTTTGCAAGCTTGCTTGGTTGGCCAAAAAGGGCGTATGCGTTTTTTCCTGAATATATTCAGGAAAAAACGCATACGCCCCTTTTAGCCAAATGCATCATTGTGGACGTTCTGCTCTTTTCCTATGTTTTAAATGCAATTGCAGTCTACCTCCTGAAATTGGTTTCCCGCAATTCTGCCCCGCTTTCAAGTCCTCTTGGTAGCCTTACTTCAGTATATTTTTGGACGATAGCTGTCATTTATAACTCTGCAGGTTTGTGAATTACAGTGCCGCTGAGCTCCTTTCTTCAACTCGCTTTCTTGTGAGCTGGCCGCAACACCGCAGGTTTGCTTCAGGCCCTAATCTGGTTCCGGCACGGCATGCTGAGCCTTTGGTTAATTCCTCTTCCTGGTGGGAAATGAGAGTTAAATTTGCCTGTCCAGACACCTCCAGCTAGTCTCTCATTGGTTCTCCCTATTCCTGTTCATCTTCCACAGAAATTGCAAACTGGGCCAAACAGGAGGTTAAAGGCACTGACTCTCCACGTCGGGAGAGTGTTAGTAAAGCGTCTGGAATGTTGCACCCGAGTACCAGAGGATGAGAAATGAGACATATTGGAACACGTCTCCCAATCACACGGTTGATCATACTCTGGGTTCCACATGCATGTTTTAGCTGAAGGAAGAATCCCTTAAACCTGGAGAGTTGAGACCCGTGGAATGGGTACCATGCAATATGACTTCATAGGGTCTTCATTTGCTCACCGAATCTCTCCAATCCTATCACTGCTGCGTTTATGCCCCTGTACACACGCTTGATTCTCTTTCGGAGACATAGCAATCCGTAGGTTTTAAGATACTTACTAGTCAGGTACATTCTTAGGCATTTAATATGGGGTGCTGAGTCCATTTCGTTGAGCAAGGAGTAGCTCTTGTCTGTTCCATATTTGGCTTAAGGAACTTTATCTGTGCTCATTTCAATCTCTGGTTTTATGCAGCACCCCAACTCACCTTTCCCCTTAAGCAAGCATAAGTTGGTTTTCTAAATTTAAGGCCCTGTTCTGTTTTGTAATCCAGTTCCTGTGTAGCCATGTTTACATTCCGTGTATTAGTGATATCTTATGATGTTTCTTTTTCTGTGTGACTTATTTCAGTTAGAATCATCATACCTGAATCCACTCATTATGCTGCTACGGGCCTGATGACATAGATTTCATTGCTGAGTGATATTGCATTGTACGTAAGTACCACAACTTCTTTATCCATTTTTCCTTTCTGCGCTATTGAACTTGTACCGTAAACGAGGATCTTGTAAACAGAGCCGTCCTAAAATTTGGGGTGGCTGTGTCTCTTTGATTTTAATTTCCCTAAGCTATAGGACCATAAGTGGAAGTGCCCTAGGCTCTGTTGCTTTGTTTTTTAGATGTTTCAGGAAACACCATACACTTCTCCGGAGTGGCTGTTGGCAATTTACATCCCGCCCATCAGCATAACAAGGCTCCCAGTTCTCCATGGCCTGTCCTGCCTTTCTGGATTTTACACTTTTTTCAGATGGCCCTTTTGACCAGGGGGAAGTGAGACTTCATTGTAGTGCAGATTTCCTTTGCAAGCTTGCTTGGTTGGCCATAAAGTGCGTATGCGTTTTTTCTTGAATACATTCAGGAAAAAACGCATACGCACTTTTTGGCCACGTGCATCATTGTGGACGTTCTGCCTCTTTTCCTATGCTTTAAATGTAATTCCAGTCTACCTCCTGAAATCGGTTTCCTGCAATTCTGCCCCGCTTTCAAGTCCTCTTGGCAGCCTTACTTCAGTATATTTTTGGACGATAGCTGTCATTTATAACTCTGCAGGTTTGTGAATTACAGTGCCCCTGAGCTCCTTTCTTCAACTCGCTTTCTTGGGAGCTGTCCGCAACACCGCAGGATTGCTTCAGGCCCTAATCTGGTGCCGGCACAGCACGCTGAGCCTTTGGTTAATTCCTCTTCCTGGTGGGAAATGAGAGTTAAATTTGCCCGTCCAGACACCTCCAGCTAGTCTCTCATTGGTTCTCCCTATTCCTGTTCATCTTCCGCAGAAATTGCAAACTGGGCCAAACAGGAGGTTAAAGGCACTGAATCTAAAAGTCGGGAGAGTGTTAGTAAAGCGTCTGGAATGTTGAACCCGAGTACCAGAGGATGAGAACTGAGACATATTGGAACACGTCTACCGATCACACGGTTGATCATACTCTGGGTTCCACATGCATGTTTTAGCTGAAGGAAGAATCCCTTAAACCTGGACAGTTCAATCCCGTGGAATGGTACTATGCAATATGACTTCAAAGGGTCTTCATTTGCTCACCGAACCTCTCCAATCCTATCACTGCTGCATTTATGCCCCTGTACAGACGCTTGATTCTCTTTCGGAGACATAGCCATCCATAGGTTTTAAGATACTTACTAGTCAGGTACATTCTTAGGCATTTAATATGGGGTGTAGAGTCCATTTCGTTGAGCAAGGAGTAGCTCTTTTCTATTCCATATTTGGTTAAGGAACTTTATCTGTGCTCATTTCAATCTCTGGTTTTATGCAGCACCCCAACTCACTTTTCCCCTTAAGCAAGCATAAGTTGGTTTTCTAAATTTAAGGCCCTGTTCTGTTTTGTAATCCAGTTCCTCTATAGCCAAGTTTACATTCCGTGTATTAGTGATATCTTATGATGTTTCTTTTTCTCTGTGACTTATTTCAGTTAGAATCATCATACCTGAATCCACTCATTATGCTGCTACGGGCCTGATGACATAGATTTCATTGCTGAGTGATATTGCATTGTACGTAAGTACCACATATTCTTTATCCATTTTTCGCGTTCTGCGATATTAAACTTGTACCGTAAACGAGGTTCTTGTAAACAGAGCTGTCCCAAAATTTGGGGTGGCTGTGTCTTTTTGATTTTAATTTCCCTAAGCTATAGGACCATAAGTGGAAGTGCCCTAGCCTCTGTTGCTTTGTTTTTTAGATGTTTCAGGAAACAGCATACACTTCTTCCCAGTGGCTGTTGGCAATTTACATCCCTCCCATCAGCATAAAAAGGCTCCCAGTTCTCCATGGCCTGTCCTGCCTTTCTGGATTTTACACTTTTTTCAGGTGGCCCTTTTGACCGGGGGAAGTGAGACTTCATTGTAGTGCAGATTTCCTTTGCAAGCTTGCTTGGTTGGCCAAAAAGGGCGTATGCGTTTTTTCCTGAATATATTCAGGAAAAAACGCATACGCCCTTTTTGGCCTAGTGCATCATTGTCGGCGTTCTGCCTCTTTTCCTATGCTTTAAATGCAATTCCAGTCTACCTCCTGAAATCGGTTTCCTGCAATTCTGCCCCGCTTTCAAGTCCTCTTGGCAGCCTTACTTCAGTATATTTTTGGACGATAGCTGTCATTTATAACTCTGCAGGTTTGTGAATTACAGTGCCCCTGAGCTCCTTTCTTCAACTCGCTTTCTTGTGAGCTGGCCGCAACACCACAGGATTGCTTCCGGCCCTAATCTGGTTCCTGCAAGGCACGCTGAGCCTTTGGTTAATTCCTCTTCCTGGTGGGAAATGAGAGTTAAATTTGCCCGTCCAGACACCTTCAGCTAGTCTCTCATTGGTTCTCCCTATTCCTGTTCATCTTCCGCAGAAATTGCAAACTGGGCGAAACAGGAGGTTAAAGGCACTGACTCTCCAAGTCGGGAGAGTGTTAGTAAAGCGTCTGGAATGTTGCACCCAAGTACCAGGGGACGAGAACTGAGACATATCGGAACACGTCTCCCGATCACACGGTTGATCATACTCTGGGTTCCACATGCATGTTTTAGCTGAAGGCAGAATCCCTTAAACCTGGAGAGTTGACACCTGTGGAATGGGTACCATGCAATATGACTTCAAAGGGTCTTCATTTGCTCACCGAACATTTCCAATCCTATCACTGTTACATTTATGCCCCTGTACACACGCTTGATTCTCTTTCGGAGACATAGCAATCCATAGGTTTTAAGATACTTACTAGTCAGGTACATTCTTAGGCGTTTAATATGGTGTGTTGAGTCCATTTCGTTGAGCAAGGAGTAGCTCTTGTCTATTCCATGTTTGGCTTAAGGAACTTTATCTGTGCTCATTTCAATCTCTGGTTTTATGCAGCCTCCCGACTCACCTTTCCCCTTAAGCAAGCATAAGTTGGTTTTCTAAATTTGAGACCCTGTTCTGTTTTGTAATCCAGTTCCTGTGTAGCCAAGTTTACATTCCGTGTATTAGTGATATCTTATGATGTTTCTTTTCCTGTGTGACTTATTTCAGGTAGAATCATCGTACCTGAATCCACTCATTATGCTGCTACGGGCCTGATGACATAGATTTCATTGCTGAGTGATATTGCATTTTACGTAAGTACCACAACTTCTTTATCCATTTTTCACTTTCTGCGATATTGAACTTGTACCGTAAACGAGGTTCTTGTAAACAGAGCCGTCCCAAACTTTGGGGTGGCTGTGTCTTTTTGATTTTAATTTCCCTAAGCTATAGGACCATAAGTGGAAGTGCCCTAGGCTCTGTTGCTTTGTTTTTTAGATGTTTCAGGAAACACCATACACCTCTCCCGAGTGGCTGTTGGCAATTTACATCCCGCCCATCAGCATAACAAGGCTCCCAGTTCTACATGGCCTGTCCTGCCTTTCTGGATTTTACACTTTTTTCAGATGGCCCTTTTGACCGGGGGGAAGTGAGACTTCATTGTAGTGCAGATTTCCTTTGCAAGCTTGCTTGGTTGGCCAAAAAGGGCGTATGCGTTTTTTCCTGAATATATTCAGGAAAAAACGCATACGCCCTTTTTGGCCAAGTGCATCATTGTGGACGTTCTGCCTCTTTTCCTATGCTTTACATGCAATTCCAGTCTACCTCCTGAAATCGGTTTCCTGCAATTCTGCCCTGCTTTCAACTCCTCTTGGCATCCTAATTCAATATATTTTTGGAAGATAGCTGTCATTTATAACTCTGCAGGTTTGTGAATTACAGTGCCCCTGAGCTCCTTTCTTCAACTCGCTTTCTTGTGAGCTGGCCGCAACACCGCAGGATTGCTTCAGGCCCTAGGTTTGTTCCGGCACGGCATGCTGAGCCTTTGGTTAATTCCTCTTCCTGGTGGGAAATAAGAGTTAAATTGGCCCGTCCGGACACCTCCACCTAATCTCTCATTGGTTCTCCCTATTCCTGTTCATCTTCCGCAGAAATTGCTAACTGGGCCAAACAGGAGGTTAAAGGCACTGACTCTCCAAGTGGGGAGAGTGTTAGTAAAGCGTCTGGAATGTTGCACCCGAGTACCAGGGGACGAAAACTGAGACACATTTGAACACGTTTTCCGACCACATGGTGGATCATACTCTGGGTTCCACATGCATGTTTTAGCTGAAGGAAGAATCCCTTAAACCTGGAGAGTTGAGACCCATGGAATGGGTACCATGCAATATGACTTCAAAGGGTCTGCATTTGCTCACCGAACCTCACCAATCCTATCACTGCTGCGTTTATGCCGCTGTACACACGCTTGATTCTCTTTCGGAGACATATAAATCCATAGGTTTTAAGATTCTTACTAGTCAGGTAGATTCTTACTAGTCAGGTATATTCTTAGGCGTTTAATATGGGGTGTTGAGTCCACTTCGTTGAGCAAGGAGTAGCTCTTGTCTATTACATATTTGGCTTATGGAACGGTATCTGTGCTCATTTCAATCTCTGGTTTTATGCAGCACCCCAACTCACCTTTCCCCTTAAGCAAGCATAAGTTGGTTTTCTACATTTGACACCCTGTTCTGTTTTGTAATTCAGTTCTTTTGTAGCCAAGTTTACATTCCGTGTAGTAGTGATACCATATGATGTTCCTTTTTCTGTGTGACTTATTTCACTTAGAATCATTGTACCTGAATCCACTCATTATGCTGCTACGGGCCTGATGACATAGATTTCATTGCTGAGTGATATTGCATTGTACGTAAGTACCACAACTTCTTTATCCATTTTTCGCTTTCTGTGATATTGAACTTGTACGGTAAACGGGGTTCTTGTAAACAGAGCCCTCCCAAACTTTGGGGTGGCTGTGTCTTTTTGATTTTAATTTCCCTAAGCTATAGGACCATAAGTGGAAGTGCCCTAGGCTCTGTTGCTTTGTTTTTTGGATGTTTCAGGAAACACCATACACTTCTCCAGAGTGGCTGCTGGCAATTTACATCCCGCCCATCAGCATAACAAGGCTCCCAGTTCTCCATGGCCTGTCCTGCCTTTCTGGATTTTATACTTTTTTCAGATGGCCCTTTTGACCAGGGGGCAGTGAGACATCATTGTAGTGCAGATTTCCTTTGCAAGCTTGCTTGGTTGGCCAAAAAGGGCGTATGCGTTTTTTCCTCAGGAAAAAACGCATACGCCCTTTTTGGCCAAGTGCATCATTGTGGACGTTCTGCCTCTTTTCCTATGCTTTACATGCAATTCCAGTCTACCTCCTGAAATCGGTTTTGTGCAATTCTGCCCCGCTTTCAACTCCTCTTGGCAGCCTTACTTCAATATATTTTTGGAAGATAGCTGTCATTTATAACTCTGAAGGTTTGTGAATTACAGTGTCCCTGAGCTCCTTTCTTCAACTCGCTTTCTTGTGAGCTGGCCGCAACACCGCAGGATTGCTTCTGGCCCTAGTGTGGTTCCGGCATGGCACGCTGAGCCTTTGGTTAATTCCTCTTCCTGGTCGGATATGAGAGTTAAATTTGCCCGTCCGGACACCTCCACCTAGTCTCTCATTGGTTCTCCCTATTCCTGTTCATTTTCCACAGAAATTGCAAACTGGGCCAAACAGGAGGTTAAAGGCACTGACTCTCCAAGTGAGGAGAGTGTTAGTAAAGCGTCTGGAATGTTGCACCCGAGTACCAGGGGACGAAAACTGAGACACATTTGAACACGTTTGCCTATCACACGGTGGATCATACTCTGGGTTCCACATGCATGTTTTAGCTGAAGGAAGAATCCCTTAAACCTGGAGAATTTAGACCCATGGAATGGGTACCATGCAATATGACTTCAAAGGGTCTGCATTTGCTCACCGAACCTCACCAATCCTATCACTGCTGCGTTTATGCCGCTGTACACACGCTTGATTCACTTTCGGAGACATATAAATCCATAGGTTTTAAGATTCTTACTAGTCAGGTATATTGTTAGGCGTTTAATATGTGGTGTTGAGTCCACTTCGTTGAGCAAGGAGTAGCTCTTGTCTATTACATATTTGACTTATGGAACGGTACCTGTGCTAATTTCAATCTCTGGTTTTATGCAGCACCCCAACTCACCTTTCCCCTTAAGCAAGCATAAGTTGGTTTTCTACATTTGACACCCTGTTCTGTTTTGTAATTCAGTTCTTGTGTAGCCAAGTTTACATTCCGTGTAGTAGTGATATCTTATGATGTTTCTTTTTCTGTGTGACTTATTTCACTTAGAATCATCGTACCTGAATCCACTCATTATGCTGCTACGGGCCTGTTGACATAGATTTCATTGCTGAGTGATATTGCATTGTACTTAAGTACCACAGCTTCTTTATGCATTTTTCACTTTCTGCGATATTTAGCTTGTACCATAAACCAGGTTCTTTTAAAGAGATCCATCCCAAATTTTGGGGTGGCTGTGTCTTTTTGATTTGAATTTCCCTAAGCTATAGGACCATAAGTGGAAGTGCCCTAGGCTCTGTTGCTTGGTTTTCTAGATGTTTCAGGAAACACCATACACTTCTCCCGAGTGGCTGTTGGCAATTTACATCCCGCCCATCAGCATAACAAGGCTCCCAGTTCTCCATGGCCTGTCCTGCCTTTCTGGATTTTACACTTTTTTCAGGTGGCCCTTTTGACCGGGGGAAGTGAGACTTCATTGTAGTGCAGATTTCCTTTGCAAGCTTGCTTGGTTGGCCAAAAAGGGCGTATGCGTTTTTTCCTGAATATATTCAGGAAAAAACGCATACGCCCTTTTTGGCCTAGTGCATCATTGTCGGCGTTCTGCCTCTTTTCCTATGCTTTAAATGCAATTCCAGTCTACCTCCTGAAATCGGTTTCCTGCAATTCTGCCCCGCTTTCAAGTCCTCTTGGCAGCCTTACTTCAGTATATTTTTGGACGATAGCTGTCATTTATAACTCTGCAGGTTTGTGAATTACAGTGCCCCTGAGCTCCTTTCTTCAACTCGCTTTCTTGTGAGCTGGCCGCAACACCACAGGATTGCTTCCGGCCCTAATCTGGTTCCTGCAAGGCACGCTGAGCCTTTGGTTAATTCCTCTTCCTGGTGGGAAATGAGAGTTAAATTTGCCCGTCCAGACACCTTCAGCTAGTCTCTCATTGGTTCTCCCTATTCCTGTTCATCTTCCGCAGAAATTGCAAACTGGGCGAAACAGGAGGTTAAAGGCACTGACTCTCCAAGTCGGGAGAGTGTTAGTAAAGCGTCTGGAATGTTGCACCCGAGTACCAGGGGACGAGAACTGAGACATATCGGAACACGTCTCCCGATCACACGGTTGATCATACTCTGGGTTCCACATGCATGTTTTAGCTGAAGGCAGAATCCCTTAAACCTGGAGAGTTGACACCTGTGGAATGGGTACCATGCAATATGACTTCAAAGGGTCTTCATTTGCTCACCGAACATTTCCAATCCTATCACTGTTACATTTATGCCCCTGTACACACGCTTGATTCTCTTTCGGAGACATAGCAATCCATAGGTTTTAAGATACTTACTAGTCAGGTACATTCTTAGGCGTTTAATATGGTGTGTTGAGTCCATTTCGTTGAGCAAGGAGTAGCTCTTGTCTATTCCATGTTTGGCTTAAGGAACTTTATCTGTGCTCATTTCAATCTCTGGTTTTATGCAGCCTCCCGACTCACCTTTCCCCTTAAGCAAGCATAAGTTGGTTTTCTAAATTTGAGACCCTGTTCTGTTTTGTAATCCAGTTCCTGTGTAGCCAAGTTTACATTCCGTGTATTAGTGATATCTTATGATGTTTCTTTTCCTGTGTGACTTATTTCAGGTAGAATCATCGTACCTGAATCCACTCATTATGCTGCTACGGGCCTGATGACATAGATTTCATTGCTGAGTGATATTGCATTTTACGTAAGTACCACAACTTCTTTATCCATTTTTCACTTTCTGCGATATTGAACTTGTACCGTAAACGAGGTTCTTGTAAACAGAGCCGTCCCAAACTTTGGGGTGGCTGTGTCTTTTTGATTTTAATTTCCCTAAGCTATAGGACCATAAGTGGAAGTGCCCTAGGCTCTGTTGCTTTGTTTTTTGGATGTTTCAGGAAACACCATACACCTCTCCAGAGCGGCTGCTGGCAATTTACATCCCGCCCATCAGCATAACTAGGCTCCCAGTTCTCCATGGCCTGTCCTGCCTTTCTGGATTTTACACTTTTTTCAGATGGCCCTTTTGACCGGGGGTAAGTGAGACTTCATTGTAGTGCAGATTTCCTTTGCAAGCTTGCTTGGTTGGCCAAAAAGGGCGTATGCGTTTTTTCCTGAATATATTCAGGAAAAAACGCATACGCCCTTTTTGGCCAAGTGCATCATTGTGGACGTTCTGCCTCTTTTCCTATGCTTTACATGCAATTCCAGTCTACCTCCTGAAATCGGTTTCCTGCAATTCTGCCCTGCTTTCAACTCCTCTTGGCATCCTAATTCAATATATTTTTGGAAGATAGCTGTCATTTATAACTCTGCAGGTTTGTGAATTACAGTGCCCCTGAGCTCCTTTCTTCAACTCGCTTTCTTGTGAGCTGGCCGCAACACCGCAGGATTGCTTCAGGCCCTAGGTTTGTTCCGGCACGGCATGCTGAGCCTTTGGTTAATTCCTCTTCCTGGTGGGAAATGAGAGTTAAATTGGCCCGTCCGGACACCTCCACCTAATCTCTCATTGGTTCTCCCTATTCCTGTTCATCTTCCGCAGAAATTGCTAACTGGGCCAAACAGGAGGTTAAAGGCACTGACTCTCCAAGTGGGGAGAGTGTTAGTAAAGCGTCTGGAATGTTGCACCCGAGTACCAGGGGACGAAAACTGAGACACATTTGAACACGTTTTCCGACCACATGGTGGATCATACTCTGGGTTCCACATGCATGTTTTAGCTGAAGGAAGAATCCCTTAAACCTGGAGAGTTGAGACCCATGGAATGGGTACCATGCAATATGACTTCAAAGGGTCTGCATTTGCTCACCGAACCTCACCAATCCTATCACTGCTGCGTTTATGCCGCTGTACACACGCTTGATTCTCTTTCGGAGACATATAAATCCATAGGTTTTAAGATTCTTACTAGTCAGGTAGATTCTTACTAGTCAGGTATATTCTTAGGCGTTTAATATGGGGTGTTGAGTCCACTTCGTTGAGCAAGGAGTAGCTCTTGTCTATTACATATTTGGCTTATGGAACGGTATCTGTGCTCATTTCAATCTCTGGTTTTATGCAGCACCCCAACTCACCTTTCCCCTTAAGCAAGCATAAGTTGGTTTTCTACATTTGACACCCTGTTCTGTTTTGTAATTCAGTTCTTTTGTAGCCAAGTTTACATTCCGTGTAGTAGTGATACCATATGATGTTCCTTTTTCTGTGTGACTTATTTCACTTAGAATCATTGTACCTGAATCCACTCATTATGCTGCTACGGGCCTGATGACATAGATTTCATTGCTGAGTGATATTGCATTGTACGTAAGTACCACAACTTCTTTATCCATTTTTCGCTTTCTGTGATATTGAACTTGTACGGTAAACGGGGTTCTTGTAAACAGAGCCCTCCCAAACTTTGGGGTGGCTGTGTCTTTTTGATTTTAATTTCCCTAAGCTATAGGACCATAAGTGGAAGTGCCCTAGGCTCTGTTGCTTTGTTTTTTGGATGTTTCAGGAAACACCATACACTTCTCCAGAGTGGCTGCTGGCAATTTACATCCCGCCCATCAGCATAACAAGGCTCCCAGTTCTCCATGGCCTGTCCTGCCTTTCTGGATTTTATACTTTTTTCAGATGGCCCTTTTGACCAGGGGGCAGTGAGACATCATTGTAGTGCAGATTTCCTTTGCAAGCTTGCTTGGTTGGCCAAAAAGGGCGTATGCGTTTTTTCCTCAGGAAAAAACGCATACGCCCTTTTTGGCCAAGTGCATCATTGTGGACGTTCTGCCTCTTTTCCTATGCTTTACATGCAATTCCAGTCTACCTCCTGAAATCGGTTTTGTGCAATTCTGCCCCGCTTTCAACTCCTCTTGGCAGCCTTACTTCAATATATTTTTGGAAGATAGCTGTCATTTATAACTCTGAAGGTTTGTGAATTACAGTGTCCCTGAGCTCCTTTCTTCAACTCGCTTTCTTGTGAGCTGGCCGCAACACCGCAGGATTGCTTCTGGCCCTAGTGTGGTTCCGGCATGGCACGCTGAGCCTTTGGTTAATTCCTCTTCCTGGTCGGATATGAGAGTTAAATTTGCCCGTCCGGACACCTCCACCTAGTCTCTCATTGGTTCTCCCTATTCCTGTTCATTTTCCACAGAAATTGCAAACTGGGCCAAACAGGAGGTTAAAGGCACTGACTCTCCAAGTGAGGAGAGTGTTAGTAAAGCGTCTGGAATGTTGCACCCGAGTACCAGGGGACGAAAACTGAGACACATTTGAACACGTTTGCCTATCACACGGTGGATCATACTCTGGGTTCCACATGCATGTTTTAGCTGAAGGAAGAATCCCTTAAACCTGGAGAATTTAGACCCATGGAATGGGTACCATGCAATATGACTTCAAAGGGTCTGCATTTGCTCACCGAACCTCACCAATCCTATCACTGCTGCGTTTATGCCGCTGTACACACGCTTGATTCTCTTTCGGAGACATATAAATCCATAGGTTTTAAGATTCTTACTAGTCAGGTAGATTCTTACTAGTCAGGTATATTCTTAGGCGTTTAATATGGGGTGTTGAGTCCACTTCGTTGAGCAAGGAGTAGCTCTTGTCTATTACATATTTGGCTTATGGAACGGTATCTGTGCTCATTTCAATCTCTGGTTTTATGCAGCACCCCAACTCACCTTTCCCCTTAAGCAAGCATAAGTTGGTTTTCTACATTTGACACCCTGTTCTGTTTTGTAATTCAGTTCTTTTGTAGCCAAGTTTACATTCCGTGTAGTAGTGATACCATATGATGTTCCTTTTTCTGTGTGACTTATTTCACTTAGAATCATTGTACCTGAATCCACTCATTATGCTGCTACGGGCCTGATGACATAGATTTCATTGCTGAGTGATATTGCATTGTACGTAAGTACCACAACTTCTTTATCCATTTTTCGCTTTCTGTGATATTGAACTTGTACGGTAAACGGGGTTCTTGTAAACAGAGCCCTCCCAAACTTTGGGGTGGCTGTGTCTTTTTGATTTTAATTTCCCTAAGCTATAGGACCATAAGTGGAAGTGCCCTAGGCTCTGTTGCTTTGTTTTTTGGATGTTTCAGGAAACACCATACACTTCTCCAGAGTGGCTGCTGGCAATTTACATCCCGCCCATCAGCATAACAAGGCTCCCAGTTCTCCATGGCCTGTCCTGCCTTTCTGGATTTTATACTTTTTTCAGATGGCCCTTTTGACCAGGGGGCAGTGAGACATCATTGTAGTGCAGATTTCCTTTGCAAGCTTGCTTGGTTGGCCAAAAAGGGCGTATGCGTTTTTTCCTCAGGAAAAAACGCATACGCCCTTTTTGGCCAAGTGCATCATTGTGGACGTTCTGCCTCTTTTCCTATGCTTTACATGCAATTCCAGTCTACCTCCTGAAATCGGTTTTGTGCAATTCTGCCCCGCTTTCAACTCCTCTTGGCAGCCTTACTTCAATATATTTTTGGAAGATAGCTGTCATTTATAACTCTGAAGGTTTGTGAATTACAGTGTCCCTGAGCTCCTTTCTTCAACTCGCTTTCTTGTGAGCTGGCCGCAACACCGCAGGATTGCTTCTGGCCCTAGTGTGGTTCCGGCATGGCACGCTGAGCCTTTGGTTAATTCCTCTTCCTGGTCGGATATGAGAGTTAAATTTGCCCGTCCGGACACCTCCACCTAGTCTCTCATTGGTTCTCCCTATTCCTGTTCATTTTCCACAGAAATTGCAAACTGGGCCAAACAGGAGGTTAAAGGCACTGACTCTCCAAGTGAGGAGAGTGTTAGTAAAGCGTCTGGAATGTTGCACCCGAGTACCAGGGGACGAAAACTGAGACACATTTGAACACGTTTGCCTATCACACGGTGGATCATACTCTGGGTTCCACATGCATGTTTTAGCTGAAGGAAGAATCCCTTAAACCTGGAGAATTTAGACCCATGGAATGGGTACCATGCAATATGACTTCAAAGGGTCTGCATTTGCTCACCGAACCTCACCAATCCTATCACTGCTGCGTTTATGCCGCTGTACACACGCTTGATTCACTTTCGGAGACATATAAATCCATAGGTTTTAAGATTCTTACTAGTCAGGTATATTGTTAGGCGTTTAATATGTGGTGTTGAGTCCACTTCGTTGAGCAAGGAGTAGCTCTTGTCTATTACATATTTGACTTATGGAACGGTACCTGTGCTAATTTCAATCTCTGGTTTTATGCAGCACCCCAACTCACCTTTCCCCTTAAGCAAGCATAAGTTGGTTTTCTACATTTGACACCCTGTTCTGTTTTGTAATTCAGTTCTTGTGTAGCCAAGTTTACATTCCGTGTAGTAGTGATATCTTATGATGTTTCTTTTTCTGTGTGACTTATTTCACTTAGAATCATCGTACCTGAATCCACTCATTATGCTGCTACGGGCCTGATGACATAGATTTCATTGCTGAGTGATATTGCATTGTACGTAAGTACCACAATTTCTTTATCCATTTTTCACTTTCTGTGATATTGAACTTGTACCGTAAACGAGGTTCTTGTAAACAGAGCCGTCCCAAACTTTGGGGTGGCTGTGTCTTTTTGATTTTAATTTCCCTAAGCTATAGGACCATAAGTGGAAGTGCCCTAGGCTCTGTTGCTTTGTTTTTTGGATGTTTCAGGAAACACCATACACTTCTCCAGAGTGGCTGCTGGCAATTTACATCCCGCCCATCAGCATAACAAGGCTCCCAGTTCTCCATGGCCTGTCCTGCCTTTCTGGATTTTATACTTTTTTCAGATGGCCCTTTTGACCAGGGGGCAGTGAGACTTCATTGTAGTGCAGATTTCCTTTGCAAGCTTGCTTGGTTGGCCAAAAAGGGCGTATGCGTTTTTTCCTCAGGAAAAAACGCATACGCCCTTTTTGGCCAAGTGCATCATTGTGGACGTTCTGCCTCTTTTCCTATGCTTTACATGCAATTCCAGTCTACCTCCTGAAATCGGTTGTGTGCAATTCTGCCCCGCTTTCAACTCCTCTTGGCAGCCTTACTTCAATATATTTTTGGAAGATAGCTGTCATTTATAACTCTGAAGGTTTGTGAATTACAGTGTCCCTGAGCTCCTTTCTTCAACTCGCTTTCTTGTGAGCTGGCCGCAACACCGCAGGATTGCTTCTGGCCCTAGTGTGGTTCCGGCATGGCACGCTGAGCCTTTGGTTAATTCCTCTTCCTGGTCGGATATGAGAGTTAAATTTGCCCGTCCGGACACTTCCACCTAGTCTCTCATTGGTTCTCCCTATTCCTGTTCATTTTCCACAGAAATTGCAAACTGGGCCAAACAGGAGGTTAAAGGCACTGACTCTCCAAGTGAGGAGAGTGTTAGTAAAGCGTCTGGAATGTTGCACCCGAGTACCAGGGGACGAAAACTGAGACACATTTGAACACGTTTGCCTATCACACGGTGGATCATACTCTGGGTTCCACATGCATGTTTTAGCTGAAGGAAGAATCCCTTAAACCTGGAGAGTTGAGACCCATGGAATGGGTACCATGCAATATGACTTCAAAGGGTCTGCATTTGCTCACCGAACCTCACCAATCCTATCACTGCTGCGTTTATGCCGCTGTACACACGCTTGATTCTCTTTCGGAGACATATAAATCTATAGGTTTTAAGATTCTTACTAGTCAGGTAGATTCTTACTAGTCAGGTATATTCCTAGGCGTTTAATATAGGGTGTTGTGTCCACTTCGTTGAGCAAGGAGTACCTTTTGTCTATTATATTTTTGGCTTATGGAACGGTATCTGTGCCAATTTTAATCTCTGGTTTCATGCAGCACCCCATATCGGCTTTCCCCTTAAGCAAGCATAAGTTGGTTTTCTACATTTTTGACCCTGTTCTGTTTTGTAATTCAGTTCCTGTGTAGCCAAGTTTACATTCCGTGTAGTAGTGATATCTTATGATGTTTCTTTTTCTGTGTGACTAATTTCACTTAGAATCATCGTACCTGAATCCACTCATTATGCTGCTCCGGGCCTGATGACATAGATTTCATTGCTGAGTGATATTGCATTGTACGTAAGTACCACAACTTCTTTATCCATTTTTCGCTTTTTGCGATATTTAACTTGTACCGTAAACGAGGTTCTTGTAAACAGAGCCATCCCAAACTTTGGGGTGGCTGTGTCTTTTTGATTTTAATTTCCCTAAGCTATAGGACCATAAGTGGAAGTGCCCTAGGCTCTGTTGCTTAGTTTTTTGGATGTTTCAGGAAACACCATACACTTCTCCAGAGTGGCTGTTGGCCATTTACATCTCGCCCATCAGCATAACAAGGCTCCCAGTTCTCCATGGCCTGTCCTGCCTTTCTGGATTTTACACTTTTTTCAGAAGGCCCTTTGACCGGGGGGCAGTGAGACTTCATTGTAGTGCAGATTTCCTTTGCGAGCTTGCTTGGTTGGCCAGAAAGGGCGTATGCGTTTCTTCCTGAATATATTCAGGAAAGAACGCATACGCCCTTTTTGGCCAAGTGCATCATTGTCGACGTTCTGAGTCTTTTCATATGTTTTCAGTGCAATTCCAGTCTACCTCCTGAAATCGGTTTCCTGCAGTTCTGCCTTGCTCTCAGTTCCTCTTCATAGCCTTACCTCAATATACGTTTGGAAAATAGTTGGCCTTTATAACTCTGCAGGTTTTTCAATTGCAGTGGCCCTTAGCTCCATTTTTCAGCTCTTATTTTTGTGATCTTGCCTCATATCCACAGGATTTCTTCAGGCCCTATTCTTCTTCTGGGGCGCCTTGCTCTGCCTTTGGTTAATTCTTCTTCCTGATGTGAAATTAGAGTGACATGTGCCCATTGAAACCGCTACAGCTATTTTCTCACTGGTTCCCCCTATTCCCATTCATCCTCCGCACTAACTGCAGACTGTGCGATACCGGAACTTAAAGGCATTGACTCTCCATGTGGAGATGTTGTTAGTAAAGTGGCTGGAATGTTGATCCGGAGCCCCAGGAGAGGAAAATGAGGTGCATTTTAGAAACCTTTCCCGATCATATGGTATACCATCTGCTGGATTTCCCATGCATGGTTTAGCTGTAGGAAGATTCCCTTCAACTTGGAGTGTTGGGACCCTTGGAATAAGTAGCATGAAGTATTGCATTAAACTTTCGGCAGTTGCTCACCAAAGCTCTCCAATCCTTTCAGCCCCAAGTGTCCAGCCTTATGTCTTATCCAGCTGTGGGTTTATATGTGGTCATTCCAGGTTGCATCACAGCCCCTGAGCGAATTTTGTAAGAATTTTTCTCTCTTTCATTGTTTCTGCGTTTTGGTTTTAAAATTTATTTCTATAATGGGGTTTAGCTCATTTTCACTGCTGTGTTTGTGCCGCTCTGCGCACACTTGATTCCCTTATGGAGATATATCAATACATGGGTTTTAAGATTCTTATTACTCAGATATATTTCTCTGTGGTGTATAGGGTGTGTTGAGGCCAGTTCATTGAGCAAGGTGTAGATCTTGTCTGATACCTATTTGGTTTATTGAACGGTATCTGTGCTAATTTCAAACTCTGGTTTTATGCATCACCCCACCTCTCCTTTCCCCTTAAGCTGACATAAGTGTGTTTTCTAAATGTGAGACACTGTTCTGTTTTGTCATTCATTTTTTGTGCAGCCATATTTATCCTCCCTCTATAAGTGATATCTTATGATATGTTTCTTTTTCTGTTTGACTTATTTCAAGTAGTATTATCGGACCTCAATCCACTCTTTATCCTTCTACTAGCCTTATTACATTGATTTCATGGTGAAGAGATATTCCATTGTACATAAGTACCACATTTTCTTTATCCATTGTTCTCTTTCCTGGGATATTTAAGGTGTACTGAAGTTGAGGTTCTTGTAAACAGAGTAGCCCTAAACTGTGGTGTGCTTGTGTCTTGTTGATTTTTAGACTTCCCTAGATATACTCCCGTGATTGGAAGTGCCCTATGCTCTGTCGCTCTGTTTTTTAGATGATTTAGGAACCACCATACACTTCTCCAGAGTGGCTCTCGGCAGTTCACACACTGTCCATCAGCGTATAAAGGCTCCCTGTTCTCCATGGCCTGTCCTGCATTTCTGGTTTTTACAATTTTTTCGGATGGCCCTTTTGACCGGTGGGAAATGAGACTTCTTTGTTGTGCACATTTGCATTGCTTGCTTGCTTGGTTGCCCATAAAGTGCGTATGCGTTTTTTCCTGGATATATTCAGGAAATAACACATACTCCCTTTTGGGCCAACTGCATCATTGTCGAAATTCTGCCGCTTTTCATGTGCTTTAAAGGCGAGTCCAATCTATCTCTTGAAATCTGTTTCTTGCAATTCTGTCTTGCATTCAGATCCTCTTCTTTGCCTTACCTCAACATATTTTTGGACGTTAGTTTTCATTTATAACTCTGCAGGTTTGTGAATTGCAGTGACCCTGAGCTCCATTTTTTAAGTTGCTCTTTTGTGAGCTGGCCTCAAAACTGCAGGATTGCTTCAGGCCCTATTTTGGCTCCGGTGAGGCGGGCTGAGCCTTTTTTTAATTCTTATTCTTAATGGGAAATTAGAGTGACATGTGCCCGTCCAAACCCCTACAACTATTCTCTCATTGTTTCCCCCTGTTCCCGTTCATCCTCCTCACAATTTGCAAAATGTGTGAAACAGAAGTTTAAATGTGCTGATTCTCTAAGTGGGGAGATTCTAAGTAACGTGGCTGGAATGATGAACAGGAGCACCAGGAGAGGATAAATGAAGTGCATTTTAGACACATCTCCCGATCACATGGTGTACAGTCCTCTGGGTTTTCCATGCATGTTTTAGCTGTAGGAAGATTCCTTGAACCTGCAGATTTGAGACCCATTGAATGGGTACCAGGTAGTATTACTTTAAAGGGTGTGCATTTCCTCACCCAACCCCACATTTCTCTTAGTGCGAACAGTTTCCAGCCTTATGTCTCATCCTGCTGTGGGTCTAGATGTGTTCAATCCATGTTGCATCACCGTCCCTGAGGAAAAGTTGTAAGAGGTTTTCTCTGTCTCTCTGTCGTTTATTTTTTTCAATTTATTACTATGTTGTTTACAGCTGATTTTCAAAGCTCTGTTTCTTGCTGCTGTACATCTACTTGATTCACGTACAGAGAGACATCAATAATTTCTTTTTCAGATTCTTACCAGTCATAGATATTCTTTTCCGGTGACTTGAGTGTGCTGAGTGCAGTTCTTTTAGTTACCGTGTAGGCCTTGTTGATTATCAGTTTGGTATTTGGAATGGTATCTTTGCTAATTTCAACCTCCTGGATGATGCCTCACCCCTCCCCACCTTTCCCGTTTAGCAGCCTTACACGTGTTTTCTACATATTTATGTCACTTAGAATGATCATACGTAACTCCTCCGGAGTTGTTACAACTGGCCATATTTCATTGATTTCCAGGCTGAGTAATATTCCACTCTACATAAGTACCACATCTCTATCCATTTTTTCCCTCCAGAGACATTTAAGTTATATCCTAGTCGAGGATCTTTTAAACAGAGAGGCAGTAAACATTGGGGTGCCTGTGTCCTCTCGATTTTTGTTTTTCCCAAGATATACGCCCATGAGTGCAAGTGCCCTATGCTCTGTAGCTCATTTTTTAGATGCTTTAGTAAACACAATACAGTTCTCCAGAATGGCCGTTGGCAATATACATTTCCACTATAAGCCTCACAGGGCTCCCTCCTCTCCTTGCCCTGTCCTGCATTTCTGGCGTTTACACTTTATGAGGATGGCTCTTCTGACTGATGCGAAGTGATATCTTTTGTAGTATTGATTTCCAGTGCCCACCTGTTTGGTTGGCTAAAAAAGTGTATGCCCTTTTCTTGAATATATACAGAAAAAAACGCATACAGCCTTTTTGGCCAACTGCAATGTCGGAAATGTTCAGCCCCTTTTCTTGTGCTTAATGGCGAGTCCTTTCTACCTCCTCAAATCCCTTTCCTGCCATTCTCCCTTGCTTGCCAATCCTTTTCTCTGACTTTCCTCAAGACATTTTTCAGTGATAGATATTTTCAACTCTGCAGTTTCGTGAATTTTACTGCCCCTGAGTTCCATTGTTCAACTTGTGTTTATGGGAACTGGCCACAAAGCAGTGGGATTTCCTCAAGCCCTATACTGTTTCCATGGGCAACCCTGGCCTTTGGTCAATTCATCTTCCTGATTGGAAATTAGAGTGACATGTGCCTGTCTGAACACCTAGGACTTGTCTCTCATTGTTCCTCATCCTTCCGCTTCATCCTCTGGACAAATTCCAAACTGTACGCAACAGGATGTTGACAGTGTTGACATCTCCAAGTGGGGAGACTGTTAGTAAAGACGCTGGAGGGGTGAACCCGAGCACCAGGAGATGAGGAGATGAGATGCCTTTTCCAAACTCTTCCCGATCAGACGGTATACCATCCTCTGGATGTGACAGACATGTTTTAGCAGTAGGAAGAGTCCCATTCATGTAAGGAGAACACCAGGGCTTTTTCAAAATCAGTGTCTCCCCGAAACCCAAACTGGGGAGTTTTTTAAGCTACGGCTACACATATGTTCATTAAGGGCCTTGGGAAGTAGGCAGAGTCCAAACTTTAGATGACTGAAGTCTTCAGGGTCAGAAGCACTCACCACCGGCTTCCCTTAGGTTACACTTTAACTGTCATTGATAGATGATGTCAATAAAAATATCTATTCTTTTTCCGATTATTTCCCCTTATAGGTTATTGCACAATATTGAGTGTAGTTCCCTGTGCTATACAGTAGTTCCTTGTTGATGATCTATTTTATACATAGCAGTGTGTATGTGTTAATCCCAAACTGTTAATTTATCCCTCCTCCCACCTTTCCCCTTTGGTAATAATAAATTATAAGATTTTATACTTCTCAGAAATGGGGGAGCTGAAAGAGAGGTATCATTTTCAATGGAAAAGCATTTAAAACAAGATTGAAGCTTTAACCAAGATTATTAGATGTACATCCTTGGAAAGAAATCACTTCATTTCTCTAATATTGACCTGACAAATAGGACAAACCTTCTCACTGAACTTGCTTATAATAAAGTGATGGAAATATCAAATGGAAGTGTTAGAAACATCTTATTTTACCCGAGCCTTATAAACTGTTCTATGTTAACTACAGTTTGGCTCACACATCTGTTCATTGAAGTTACAATAGTCTCAATTTCTGTTACTGATCCTCCAGAGTGGACCCCAACAAGGGTCCCCCTGCCCAGTGTCATTGGGGCCAACAGATCGAGACTGAGTTTGGTTCCCAAGCAAAGGAAACTTTATATTTTCATCAGAGAATGGAGAGGTGAGAGCATGCACTACCCCGTGGGCTGTGGGCTGGGCTGCTGTGTAGAGATCCTGTCAGAGTCAGTGGGAGGGAGGGGGCGGAGCTCTCAAGGGCCGGGTTGGCTGCAGCTCAGGCTCTATATCTCGGAGTCTGCACTGGGCCCCAGGAGCTGAGGTGTCGACCCAGCCATTCTGCACCAGGAAATCTGGTCTGAAGTGCCGGGTGTGGAACCTCTGCATGCGGGACCCTAGGAGCACGTGAAATTAGACAAAGCACAAAGGATAAAAAAGGTCAGACTTGACTTTATTGCCCAGATTCTATTTTTATCTCCCAGGGATTTTTAATGGGCTTTGCTGGGGACAAACCCCTCCTCTGCCTTTTGTCCCGTTCCTCATTCTTGGAGTGCTGAGGGTGCAGACCCTTCTTCTGTAACTGCTGAGTGCTGAGTTGGGAGCCCTCATACCAGGGGACGAGGGTCAGAACTTCTCCCCAGCAGCCTCCAGGTGACGTTGATTGGCCCCAGGACCCCTGCCTCCCTGCTCGTCCGCCTGAGCACCAGCATTGGAAGTGTTATAGATTCTAATGACCTTTAAGGGTCCAGGAAAGAGATGTGCAGAGACGCTGTGGGGGCCGGTTTCACCCCGCCCCACATTTGTTCGGCCACCTTAGGCTGACCGTTTCTGCCAGCCTAGATGCTCTGACCAGTAGTCTGCTCTTTCTTCAATTAGGCCCCTGAATTAACATAAAATCAGCACCAGGTGTCAGAGCCCTGCCCGCTCAACTCCCAGACAGTCCAGGGTCAGTGGTGATCAAGGACCATGATGGCCACTGAGTCAACAGCCTTTTGAAGTAAACAGGAGTCCAGCCGGTCTTATTGGCCACCATCATCACGGTGTCTGTAGGCTTTTCTATGGTGACAGTGTGATATACGGTTCCCCCGCCAAGATTATTAGCTCCCCTCCGGGTGCAGGAAGTCCTGCAAGCAGTAGTCTACTCCTTCGGGACACACTATTGTTGTTTTATGAGAGAAACTCCAGGTCAAGTGATGTTCACATGAGTCGTCATGGTGCCCTGTTGCCTCCGGTTATCTCTCTGGATGTTGGAGTTGGAGGGCCTCCTCACTCGAGGTCGGTGTGCCCACGGAGCGAACCCTGCAACTTCAGGGCATGGTTGGTGATTAGGATCACCACGTGGGGTCCTTTTCCCTTAGGAGGGAGGTGGCCTTTTGGGCTGCTGATTTCCAGGTTTTTAGATACCGCCAGTATCTTGGCCAGATGTGGCAGTGGGCCAAGCCCCTTGGTGACTGTAGTTTATCCTACCTGGATGGCATTCTTGCGTTGTTCCATTTCAAGTGGTCCCAGTTTTTGCACTAATTCTCCAATGGCGATTCACCTTTCACCGGGAATGGAAAGGTCAAAGGGTTTAGCTCAATTAGGGAGTTCCAGGGCAAGGGTCTGAATTGACTGCTCTTTCCATTCTTGAAAGGCCACTTCTGGATTCTGTTCAAAAGGATCATCATCTTTTCCTTTCAGTGTTTCATATAGAGGCCCAGCTAGTAGACTGTAGTTAGGGATCCAGAAGCAGCAAACCCTGGCCTCCCCAGGAACCCCTAAGCTGTCTTCTAGTTTTAGAAAGGGGTAAGGCTGCAAATGGTTTCTTCCCTTTCCTGGGATGGGCTTCTCTGACCTTGTGTGAGAATGAAGCCCAGGCAGGTCACCGCAGTCTGTGATATTTGAGCTTTTTCTTGGACAACTTCTATCCTTTATTGGCTTGGTAGTTCAGAGGCCTCCTTAGTAGGGCTGGCGATCAGAATGTCGTCTGCATATTGAAGGAGGGTTTCCTTTTCCAGAGGTAGAACTTTTCGGTCGTTAGCTAAGCTTTCCCCAAAGATGGTGTGGGAATTTTTGAACCCTTGGGGCAAGACGGCCCGGAAGTATTGTTTTAGTTGTATGTTGAGTCCTGCCACTCACAAGCCAAAATTTCTTGTGACTCTGGGACTAATGGAATACAAAAGAAGGCATCATTGAAGACTAATACAGAATACCATGTCCTGGTGGTTGGTAGAATGACCAGCAGGGTGTAGGAATCAGGAGCAACTGGAGGTATATCCTCGGTGGCTTCACTGACTGTCCTGACATCCTTTACCAGGTCCCCAGCAGCCCATGGGGCTCTCGTGGTCAGGCCAATCCCAGGATATGGAGCTCTCCTGGGCAGGTACCCCACCCCCAACCCAGCCCACGGGGCTCTCATGGTCAGGCCCCTCCCAGGATACAGAGCTACCCTTGCAGGTACCGTGGCAGGGCTGGGCACACAGGAACCGTGCACATAGCCCTCATTGAAGAGCACCCCCAGCTCACCTGTCGCTCAGAGCTGACACAGAGCACCTCAGAGCAGGACTTGAACTAACAAACAGCAGCTCCGACAGGTCTGTGACCCTGGGCATCACTCTGTGTGGCCTCCCTCCACCTGGTCTTCCAGAGACTTCCACTGCACCCAGGGCACCAGGCCTCTGTCTCCAACCACCACCCACCCCTCCTCTCCCTGACCCCTGGGTTCCTCTCATTAGGAGAGGGTTTTCTTGAAGTTGTCTCCCACTCATGGGCCAGATAAAATGATTAGAAAACAAGCCAAAGCTGCAGCCCCTTGTCTATCCTGACTCTCAGGAGCCCACACCTGTTCCTTGGACCTGGCCGGTTCAGCAAGTTCCATTTTCTGCAACTGTGAGCCCCTGAGGGGTGATGATTGGCTACCTGGGCAGCCTTACCATGCTGGCCAGCCCTCCCCAGGTGTGCCTGGGTTGAGATCAATATAAATACCACTCCAGGCAGCAAAAGCCCCTGCAGCTGTGCCTGACGCCATTTTCTCTGCCCTGTCAGCAGTCTCGGGGCTGGGCTGGTGGGAGGGAGTGAGAGGCCACGGCTTTGTGGGTGGCCCAGTGTGAGTGGGGCTCTGCTGGACTTTCTGCAGCAGATGCCAGGCTGCCACCTGCTAAAGAAGAGGATGTGTCACCCATACCTGCTGCTGGAATTTCTCCCTGGGCAGAGGTGAGGAAGGAAAAAAGCAGTGGGGGCAGGGACAGGACGGGTATCTCAGGCAGGGAAATGGAAATCTTCCAGAAGAGCACCCAGGGCCAGGACCATCCTGGCTGGCCTGCAGGCACCAAGTCAGCTGGCATGCTGTCACTCGTGTGGCTCCATGGCCCTTCCTCTAGGCTTTCAAGTCCTTGTATATATTCAGGTGTTTTACCTGGGAAGGGTGGGAACAGTTCAGCAGCAAGTGGCCTGGGGCTCAGCTCACGTTTACTCACAGATGCCTCGGCACGGTGCCCCAGCTTTGCAATGAGGACGCTTGTTGTGTGGGGGCTGCTGGCTGAATGGGAGACGATTCCCCACCACTGACCAACTTCAGAATTGTTTACAACTGGAGCAAGTGCCCTGATACGGTTTTCCTCTGAGTAACTGGTGGGTTCTGTTTTTTTTTTTCTCTTTTTCGTTTTTGGTTCAAGGTAGATTTTATTCCTCTTTTTTGTATTTACAGATATAAGCATGGAAATAATTTATTCATATAAATACATGTATGTGAAGGGAATAATTGTTTTTTCTGTTTTATTTTTTAAATTTTATTTCTTTTTAATTTTGAATTTTATTTTATATTTTTATACAGCAGGTTCTCATTGGTTATCTACTTTATACATATAAATGTTTACATGCCAATCCCAATCTCTCAACTCCTCCCACCACCACCCCTCCAAGAGCTTTCCCCCCTTGTTGTCCATACGATTGTTGTCTACATCTGTTGCTCTATTTATGCCTTGCAAAATGGTTAATCTGTACAGTTTTTCTAGGTTCCACATATATGCATGAATATACAAGATTTGTTTTTCTCTTTCTGACTTACTTCACTCTGTAGGACAGTCTCTAGATCCATCGACGTCTCTACAAATGACCCAATTTCATTCCTTTCATGGCTTAGTAATATTCCATTTTATATATGTACCACAGCTTTATGCATTCGTCTGTCTGTGGGCATTTAGGTTGCTTCCATTACCTCGATATTGTAAATAGTGATGCAATGAACATTGCGGTGAATGTCTCTTTTTGATTTATGGTTTTGTCTGAGTATATGTCCAGTCCTGGGATTGCTGTATCATATGGTAATTCTATTATTAGTTTCTTAAGAAACTCCATATTGTTCTCCATAGTGACTGTATCAATTTATATTCCCAACAATAGTGGAAGAGTGTTCCTTTTCTCCACACCCTTTCCAGCATTTGTTGTTTGTAGATTTTCAGATGATGCCCATTCTAACAGGTGTGAGGTGATACCTCATTGTTGAGTCCATTTCGTTGAGCAACGGGTAGGTCTTGTCTATTACATATTTGGCTTATGGAACGGTATCTGTGCTAATTTCAAACTCTGGTTTTATGCAGCACCCCAACTCACCTTTCCCCTTAAGCAAGCATAAGTTGGTTTTCTAAACTTGAGACCCTGTTCTGTTTTGTAATTCAGTTCATGTGTAGCCAAGTTTACATTCCGTGCATTAGTGATACCTTATGATGTTTCTTTTTCTGTGTGACTTATTTCACTTAGAATCATCATGCCTCAATCCACTCATTATGCTGGTACAGGCCTGGTGACACAGATTTCATTGCTGAGTGGTATTCTGTTGTACATAAGTACCGCAACTTCTTTATCAATTATTTGTTCTCTGGGATATTTAACTTGTACTGTAGAAGAGGCTCCTGTAAACAGAGCCGTTGTAAATTTTGGGGTGGCTGTGTCTTTTTGATTTTAATTTCCCTAAGCTATAGGACCATAAGTGGAAATGCCCTAGATTCTGTTGCTTTGTTTTTCAGATGTATCAGGAAACACCATACACTTCTCCAGAGTGGCTGTTGGCAATGTACATCCCGCCCATAAGCATAACAAGGCTCCTTTTTCCCCATGGCCTGTCTTGCCTTTCTGGATTTTACACTTTTCTCAGTGGCCCTTTAGACCGGGGGGAAGTGACACTTCATAGTAGTTCGGATTTCCATTGCAAGCTTGCTTGGTTTGCCAAAAAGGGCGTATGTGTTTTTTCCTGAATATATTCAGGAACAAACTCATACGCCCTTTGTTGCCAAGTGCATCATTGTCGATGTTCTGCCTCTTTTCCTATGCTTTAAATGCAAATCCAGTCTACCTCCTGAAATCGGTTTCCTGCAATTCTGCCCCGCTTTCAAGTCCTCTTCGCAGCCTTACTTCAATATATTTTTGGACGTTATCTGTCATTTATAACTCTGCAGGTTTGTGAATTACAGGGCCCCTGAGCTCCTTTCTTCAACTCGCTTTCTTGTGAGCTGGCCGCAAACCCGCAAGACTGCTTCAGGCCCTAATCTGCTTCTGGCAGGGCACGCTGAGCCTTTGGTTAATTCCTCTTCCTGGTGGGAAATGAGTGTTAAATATGCCCGTCCAGACACCTACCTCACTCTCAACCCCTTGGTGATGTGGGTCCTCTGGTTTGTGGCCACTTTTGCTGGGTTCCTCACCTTTCAATGATGTGGCCCCACTAGTGTGAGGACACTCCTGCTTGGTTCTCATCCACGTGGTTATGTGGACCCCCTGGTGAGAGTCTGTTCCTGGCTTTGTTCCTCACCCACCTGTGAGGGAGACCCTCTGCTGATAGGTCACTCCTGCATGGCTGGCACACATTGCCTTGGTGAAGTCAGCCGTGTGGTGGCAGTTGGAGCGTGCTGGGAATCTCTTCCCCCGGTGATGAGGGTCCTCTTGCGTCAGGCCCTAACTGCTGGGCTCACCAACTTTTCTTAGGGAGCCCAGTGATGCTTTGGCACTCCTCTTAGGATCCCATCTCCATGGGGATGTGGGCCTTCTGCTCTGAGGTCCCAACGGCTGGGTTGTTCACATTTTCATGATGTGGGCTCTCTGGTGTTAGTTCACAGAAGCCTGGATCCCATAGCCTCTGTGCTCTTGGCTGCCTGCTGGGAGGTTCCAACTGCTGGATTCCTCACTTTTTTAATTTTTTGGGCCCTCTGTTGTGAGGATCCTCCTGCCTGCCTCACTCCCAGCCCCTTCGTGATGTGTGTCGTCTGGTTTGAGGCCACATGTGCTGGGTTCCTCACCTTTCGATGATGTGGGACCAATGGTCTTAGGAGACTCCTGCCTGGTTCACATCCCCTTGGTGATGTGGGCCCTCTGTTGAGAGTCTGATCCCGGCTGGGTTCCTCACCCATCTGTGAGGTAGGCCGTCTGATGTGAGGTCACTCTTGCCTGGCTTGCTCACCTCGCCTTGTGGACATGAGCCCTCTGGTGGCACTTGGAGCCTGCTGGGAGCCTCCTCTCGTCGGTGATGAGGGCCCTCTGGCATCAGGCCCTAACTGCTGGGCTCCCTACATTTTGTGATGTACGCCCAGTGGTGCGAGGACACTCCAGCCAGGTTCACATCCCCATTGGGGTGTGGGCCTTCTGCTCTGAGGTCCCAAAGCCTGGGTTGCTCACAGTTTCATGATGTGGGCTCTCTGCTGTTAGTTCACTCCTGCCTGCATCCCATAGCTTCTGTGCTCTGGGCCGCCTGCTGGGAGGTTCCAACTGCTGGATTCCTCACCTTTCTTATTCTTTGGGCCCTCTGTTTTTAGGCTACTCCTGCCTGCCTCACTCCCATTCCCTTTGTGATATGTGTCCTCTGATTTGAGGCCACATGTGCTGGGTTCCGCACCTTTCGATGATGTGACCCCACTGGAGGGAAGACAGTCCTGACTGGTTCCCATCCCCTTGCTGATGTGGGCCCTCAGGTGAGAGTCTGATCCTGGCTGGGTTCCTCACCCTTCTGTGAGGTGGGCCCTCTGCTGTGAGGTCAATCATGCCTGTCTGGCACACGTCACCTTGGCGACGTGGGCCCTCTGGTGGCAGTTGGAGTGTGCTGGGATCCTCCTCCCCTCGGTGATGAGGGCCCTCTTGCCTTAGGCCATAACTGCTGGGCTCCCCACATTTTCTGATGTGCGCCAAGTGAGTGAGGAGACTCTTGCCAGGTTCCCATCCCCATGGCGATATGGGCCTTCTGCTCTGAGGTCAAAACGGCTGGCTTGCTCACAGTACCATGATGTGGGCCCTCTGCTGTGAGTTCACTCCGGCAAGGATCCCTTATCATCGGTGCTCTGAGCCGCCTGCTGGGAGGTTCCAACTGCTGGATTCCTCAACTTTTTTATTCTATGTGCCCTCTGTTGTGAGGCTCCTCCTGCCTGCCTCACTGCCAGCCCCTTGGTGATGACTGTCCTATGGCTTGAGGCCACATGTGCTGCGTTCCTCACCTTTCGATGATGTGACCCCACTCGTGTGAGGACACTCCTGCCTGGTTCCCATCCCCTTGGTGAGGTGGGCCCTCTGGCGAGAGTCTAATCCTGGCTGGGTTCCTCAACGTTCTGTGAGGTAGGCCCTCTGCTGTGAGGTCACTCCTGCCTGGCTGGCACACGTCACCTTGGAGACGTGAGCCCTCTGGTGGCAGTTGGAGCGTGCAGGGCGCCTCCTCCTCTCGGTGATGACGGCCCTCTGGCGTCAGGCCCTAAATGGTGGGCTCCCCACATTTTCTGATGTGCGCCCAGTGGTGCGAGGACACTCCAGCCAGGTTCCCATTCCCATGGGGATGTGGTCCTTCTGCGCTGAGGTCTCAACTCCTGGGTTGCTCACAGTTTTGTGATGTGGGCCCTCTGCTGTGAGTTCACTGTGGCCTGGATCCCATAGCCTCGGTGTTCTGGGCCGCCTGCTGGAAGGTCTAAATGCTGGAATCCTCACGTTTTTTATATTATGTGCCCTGTGTTGTGAGGCTACTCCTGCCTGCCTCACTCCAAGGCCCTTGGTGATGTGGGTCCTCTGGTTTGAGGACACATGTGCTGGGTTCCTCACCTTAAGATGATGAGGCCCCACTGGTGTGAGGATAATCCTGACTGGGTCCCATCCCCTTTGTGATGTGGGCCCTCTGGTGAGAGTCTGATCCTGGCTGGGTTCCTCACCCATCTGTGAGGTGGGCCCTCTACTATCAGGTAACTCTTGCCTGGGTTGCTCACCTCGCCTTGTTGACATGAGCCCTCTGGTGGCAATTGGACCCTGCTGGGAGCCTCCTCAGCTCTGTGATGAGGGCCCTCTGACGTCAGGCCCTAACTGCTGGGCTCCCCAACTTTTCTTAGTGAGCCCAGTGTTGCTCAAGCACTCCTCTTAGGTTCCCATCCCCATGGGGATGTGGGCCTTCTGCTCTGAGGTTCCAACGGCTGGGTTGATCACAATTTCATGATGTGGGCTCTCTGGTGTTAGTTCACTGTGGCCTGGATCCCATAGCCTCTGTGGTCTTGGCTGCCTGCTGGGAGGTTCCAACTGCTCGATTCCTCAACTTTTGTATTCTATGGGTCCTGTGTTGTGATGCTCCTCCTGCCTGCCTCACTCGCAACCCCTTCGTGATGTGGGTCTTCTGGTTTGAGGCCACATGTGCTGGGTTAGGCAACTTTCAATGATGTGGCCCCACTGGTGTGAGGACACTCCTGCCTGGTTCCCATCCCCTTGGTGATGTGGGCCTTCTGGTGACAGTCTTATCCTGGCTGAGTTCCTCACTCTTCTGTGAGGTAGGCCCTCTGCTGTGAGGTCAATCCTGCCTGACTTGCACACATCACCTTGGCGACGTGGGCCCTCTGTTGGCACATGGAACCTGCTGGGAGCCTCCTGCCCTCGGTGATGATGGCCCTCTAGCATCAGGCTCTAACTGCTGGGCTCCCCACGTTTTCTGATGTGAGCCCAGTGATGCCAGGACACTCCTGTCAGGTTCCCATCCCCATGGGGATGTGGGCTTTCTGCTCTGAGGTCCCAATGCCTGGGTTGCTCACAGTTTCATGATGTGGGCTCTCTGGTGTTAGTTAACTCCTGCCTGCATCCCATAGCTTCTGTGCTCTCGGCCGCCTGCTGGGAGGTTCCAAATGCTGGATTCCTCACTTTTTTTATTCTTTGGGCCCTCTGTTTTTAGGCTACTCCTACCTGTCTCACTCCCATCCCCTTTGTGATGTATGTCCTCTGATATGAGGCCACATGTGCTGGGTTCCTCACCTTTCGATGATGTGGTCCCACTGGTGGGAGGACAGTCCTGACTGGTTCCCATCCCCTTGGTGTTGTGGGCCCTCTGGTGAGAGTCTCATCCTGCCTCGGTTCCTCACCCTTCTGTGAGATAGGCCCTCTGCTGTGAGGTCACTACTGCCTGGCTGGTGCATGCCACCTTGTAGACGTGGGCCCTCTGTTGGCAGTTGGAACCTGCTGGGAGTCTCCTCCCCTCAGTTATGAGGGCCCCCTGGCATCAGGCCCTAACTGCTGGGCTCCTAACATTTTCTGATATGTGCTAAGTGGTGCAAAGCCACTCCTGCCAGGTTCCCATCCCAATGGGGATGTGGGCCTTCTGTTCTGAGGTCCCAACAGCTGGGCTGCTCACAGGTTCATGATGTGGGCCCTCTGCTGTGAGTTCACTGCGGCCTGGATCCCATAGCCTCGGTGCTCTGGGCCACTTGCTGGGAGGTTCCAACTGCTGGATTCCTCAACTTTTATATTCTATGGACCCTGTGTTGTGAGGCCAGTCCTGCCAGCCTCATTCCGAACCCCTTGGTGATGTGGTTCCTCTGGTTTGAGGACACATGTGCTGGGATCCTCACCTTTCGATGATGTTGTCCCACTGGTGTGGGGACACTCCTGCCTGGTTCCCATCCCCTTGGTGATGTGGGCCCTCTGGTGAGAGTCTGATCCTGGCTGTGTTCCTCACCCTTCTGTGAGGTGGGCCCTCTGCTGTGAGGTCACTCCTGCCAGGCTGGCACACATCGCCTTGGCGACGTTGGCCCTCTGGTGGCAGCTGGAGCCTGCTGGGAGCCTCCTCCTCTCGGTGATGAGTGCCCTCTAGCGTCAGGCCCTAACTTCTGAGCACCCCACGTTTTCTGATGTGAGCCCAGTGATGCCAGGACACTCCTGTCATGTTCCCATCACCATGGGGATGTGGGCCTTCTGCTCTGAGGTCCCAATGTCTGGGTTGCTCACAGTTTCATGATGTGGGCTGTCTGGTGTTAGTTCACTCTGGCCTGGTTCCTCTAGCCTCTGTGCTCTGGGCCGCCTGCTGGGAGGTTCCAACTGCTGGATTCCTCACCTTTCTTATTTTTGGGCCCTCTGTTATGAGGCTCCTCCTGCCTGCCTCACTCCCAGCCCCTTGGTGATGGGTGTCCTATGGTTTGAAGCCACATGTTCTGGGTTCCTCACCTTTAGATGATGTGGCCCTACTCATGTGAGGACACTCCTGCCTGGTTCCAATCCATTTGGTGATGTGGGCCCTCTGGTGCGAGTCTGATCCTGACTGGGTTCGTCACACTTCTCTGAGGTGGACCCTCTGCTGTGAGGTCATTCGTGCCTGGTTGGCACACATCGCCTTGGCGACGTCAGCCCTCTGGTGGCAGTTGGAGCCTGCTGGGAGCCTCCTTCCCTTGGTGATGAGGGTCCTCTGGCGCCAGGCCCTAACTGCTGGTCGCCCAAAATTTTCTGATACGTTCTCAGTGGTGCGAGGACACTCCTACCAGAATTCCATCCCCATGGGGATGTGGGCCTCCTGCTCTGAGGTCCCAATGGCTGGGTTGCTCAGTTTCATGACATGGGCCCTCTTCTGTGAGTTCACTGTGGCCTGGATCCCATAGCCTCGGTGCTCTGGGCCGCCTGCTGGGAGGTTCCAACTGCTGGATTCCTCACTTTTTTATTCTATGTGCCCAGTGTTGTGAGGCTACTCCTGCCTGCCTCACTCCGAGGTCCTTGGTGATGTGGGTCCTCTGGTTTGAGGACACATGTGCTGAGTACCTCAGCTTTCGATGATGTGGCCCCACTGATGTGAAGACACTCCTGCCTGGTTCCCATCCCCTTGGTGATGTGGGCCCTCTGGTGAGAGTCTGATGTTGGCTGGGTTTCTCACCCTTCTGTGAGGTGGGACCTCTGCTGTGAGGTAACTCCTGCCTGGCATGCTAACGTTGCCTTGGCAATGTGAGCCCTCAGGTGGCAGTTGGAGCCTGCTGGGAATCTCCTCCCCTCAGTTATGAGAGCTCTGGATAAAACACATATGCCCTTTTTTGCCAAGTGCATTATTTTCCAAGTTCTGTCTCTTTTCCTATGCTTTAAGAGCTACTCCCGTGTACGTTTTGAAATCAATTTCCAGCAATTCTGCCCTGCATTCAAGTCCTCTTCGCAGCCTTACTTCAGCATAATTTTGGATGATAGCTGTCATTTATAACTCCGAAGGTTTCTGAATTACAGTGCCCCTGAGCTCCTTTCTTCAACTCGCTTTCTTGTGAGCTGGCCGCAACACCGCAGGATCTCCTCAGGCCCTAATTTAGTTCCAGCATGGCACGCGGAGCCTTTGGTTAATTCCTCTTCCTGGTGGGAAATGAGAGTTAAATTTGCCCGTCCGGACACCTCCACCTAGTCTCTCATTGGTTCTCCCTATTCCTGTTCATTTTCCACAGAAATTGCAAACTGGGCCAAACAGGAGGTTAAAGGCACTGACTCTCCAAGTGGGGAGAGTGTTAGTAAAGCGTCTGGAATGTTGCACCCGAGTACCAGGGGACGAAAACTGAGACACATTTGAACACGTTTTCCGATCACACGGTGGATCATACTCTGGGTTCCACATGCATGTTTTAGCTGAAGGAAGAATCCCTTAAACAGGGAGAGTTGAGACCCATGGAATGGGTACCATGCAATATGACTTCAAAGGGTCTGCATTTGCTCACCGAACCTCACCAATCCTATCACTGCTGCGTTTATGCCGCTGTACACACGCTTGATTCTCTTTCGGAGACATATAAATCCATAGGTTTTAAGATTCTTACTAGTCAGGTAGATTCTTACTAGTCAGGTATATTCTTAGGCGTTTAATATGGGGTGTTGAGTCCACTTCGTTGAGCAAGGAGTAGCTCTTGTCTATTACATATTTGGCTTATGGAACGGTATCTGTGCTCATTTCAATCTCTGGTTTTATGCAGCACCCCAACTCACCCGTACCCTTAAGCAAGCATAAGTTGGTTTTCTACATTTGACACCCTGTTCTGTTTTGTAATTCAGTTCTTGTGTAGCCAAGTTTACATTCCGTGTATTAGTGATATCTTATGATGTTTCTTTTTCTGTGTGACTAATTTCACTTAGAATCATCGTACCTGAATCCACTCATTATGCTGCTACGGGCCTGATGACATAGATTTCATTGCTGAGTGATATTGCATTGTACATAAGTACCACAACTTCTTTATCCATTTTTCGCTTTCTGTGATATTGAACTTGTTCGGTAAACGAGGTTCTTGTAAACAGAGCCGTCCCAAACTTTGGGGTGGCTGTGTCTTTTTGATTTTAATTTCCCTAAGCTATAGGACCATAAGTGGAAGTGCCCTAGGCTCTGTTGCTTTGTTTTTTGGATGTTTCAGGAAACACCATACACTTCTCCAGAGTGGCTGCTGGCAATTTACATCCCGCCCATCAGCATAACAAGGCTCCCAGTTCTCCATGGCCTGTCCTGCCTTTCTGGATTTTACACTCTTTTCAGATGGCCCTTTTGACTGGGGGCAGTGAGACTTCATTGTAGTGCAGATTTCCTTTGCAAGCTTCCTTGGTTGGCCAAAAAGGGCGTATGCGTTTTTTCCTGAATATATTCAGGAAAAAACGCATACGCCCTTTTTGGTCAAGTGCATCATTGTGGACGTTCTGCCTCTTTTCCTATGCTTTACATGCAATTCCAGTCTACCTCCTGAAATCGGTTTCCTGCAATTCTGCCCCGCTTTCAACTCCTCTTGGCAGCCTTACTTCAATATATTTTTGGAAGATAGCTGTCATTTATAACTCTGCAGGTTTGTGAATTACAGTGCCCCTGAGCTCCTTTCTTCAACTCGCTTTCTTGTGAGCTGGCCGCAACACCGCAGGATTGCTTCAGGCCCTAGTTTGGTTCCGGCACGGCATGCTGAGCCTTTGGTTAATTCCTCTTCCTGGTGGGAAATGAGAGTTAAATTTGCCCGTCCGGACACCTCCACCTAGTCTCTCATTGGTTCTCCCAATTCCTGTTCATTTTCCACAGAAATTGCAAACTGGGCCAAACAGGAGGTTAAAGGCACTGACTCTCCAAGTGGGGAGAGTGTTAGTAAAGCGTCTGGAATGTTGCAACCGAGTACCAGGGGACGAAAACTGAGACACATTTGAACACGTTTCCCGATCACACGGTGGATCATACTCTGGGTTCCACATGCATGTTTTAGCTGAAGGAAGAATCCATTAAACCTGGAGAGTTGAGACCCATGGAATGGGTACCATGCAATATGACTTCAAAGGGTCTGCATTTGCTCACCGAACCTCAGCAATCCTATCACTGCTGCGTTTATGCCGCTGTACACACGCTTGATTCTCTTTCGGAGACATATAAATCCATAGGTTTTAAGATTCTTACTAGTCAGGTATATTCTTAGGCTTTTAATATGGAGTGTTGAGTCCACTTCGTTGAGCAAGGAGTAGCTCTTGTCTATTACATATTTGGCTTATGGAACGGTATCTGTGCTCATTTCAATCTCTGGTTTTATGCAGCACCCCAACTCACCCGTCCCCTTAAGCAAGCATAAGTTGGTTTTCTACATTTGACACCCTGTTCTGTTTTGTAATTCAGTTCTTGTGTAGCCAAGTTTACATTCCGTGTATTAGTGATATCTTATGATGTTTCTTTTTCTGTGTGACTAATTTCACTTAGAATCATCGTACCTGAATCCACTCATTATGCTGCTACGGGCCTGTTGACATAGATTTCATTGCTGAGTGATATTGCATTGTACGTAAGTACCACAATTTCTTTATGCATTTTTCGCTTTCTGTGATATTGAACTTGTACCGTAAACGAGGTTCTTGTAAACAGAGCCGTCCCAAACTTTGGGGTGGCTGTGTCTTTTTGATTTTAATTTCCCTAAGCTATAGGACAATAAGTGGAAGTGTCCTAGGCTCTGTTGGTTTGTTTTTTGGATGTTTCAGGAAACACCATACACTTCTCCAGAGTGGCTGCTGGCAATTTACATCCCGCCCATCAGCATAACTAGGCTCCCAGTTCTCCATGGCCTGTCCTGCCTTTCTGGATTTTACACTTTTTACAGATGGCCCTTTTGACCGGGGAGCAGTGAGACTTCATTGTAGTGCAGATTTCCTTTGCAAGCTTGCTTGGTTGGCCAAAAAGGGCGTATGCGTTTTTTCCTGAATATATTCAGGAAAAAACGCATACGCCCTTTTTGGCCAAGTGCATCATTGTGGACGTTCTGCCTCTTTTCCTATGCTTTACATGCAATTCCAGTCTACCTCCTGAAATCGGTTTCCTGCAATTCTGCCCCCCTTTCAACTCCTCTTGGCAGCCTTACTTCAATATATTTTTGGAAGATAGCTGTCCTTTATAACTCTGCAGGTTTGTGAATTACAGTGCCCCTGAGCTCCTTTCTTCAACTCGCTTTCTTGTGAGCTGGCCGCAACACCGCAGGATTGCTTCTGGTCCTAGTGTGGTTCCGGCATGGCATGCTGAGCCTTTGGTTAATTCCTCTTCCTGGTTGGAAATGAGAGTTAAATTTGCCCGTCTGGACACCTCCACCTAGTCTCTCATTGGTTCTCCCTATTCCTGTTCATTTTCCACAGAAATTGCAAACTGGGCCAAACAGGAGGTTAAAGGCACTGACTCTCCAAGTGGGGAGAGTGTTAGTAAAGCGTCTGGAATGTTGCACCCGAGTACCAGGAAACGAAAATTGAGACACATTTGAACACGTTTTCCGATCACACGGTGGATCATACTCTGGGTTCCACATGCATGTTTTAGCTGAAGGAAGAATCCGTTAAACAGGGAGAGTTGAGACCCATGGAATGGGTACCATGCAATATGACTTCAAAGGGTCTGCATTTGCTCACCGAACCTCAGCAATCCTATCACTGCTGCGTTTATGCCACTGTACACACACTTGATTCTCTTTCGGAGACATATAAATCCATAGGTTTTAAGATTCTTACTAGTCAGGTAGATTCTTACTAGTCAGGTATATTCTTAGGCGTTTAATATGGGGTGTTGAGTCCACTTCGTTGAGCAAGGAGTAGCTCTTGTCTATTACATATTTGGCTTATGGAACGGTATCTGTGCTCATTTCAATCTCTGGTTTTATGCAGCACCCCAACTCACCCGTCCCCTTAAGCAAGCATAAGTTGGTTTTCTACATTTGACACCCTGTTCTGTTTTGTAATTCAGTTCTTGTGTAGCCAAGTTTACATTCCGTGTATTAGTGATATCTTATGATGTTTCTTTTTCTGTGTGACTAATTTCACTTAGAATCATCGTACCTGAATCCACTCATTATGCTGCTACGGGCCTGATGACATAGATTTCATTGCTGAGTGATATTGCATTGTACATAAGTACCACAACTTCTTTATCCATTTTTCGCTTTCTGTGATATTGAACTTGTTCGGTAAACGAGGTTCTTGTAAACAGAGCCTTCCCAAACTTTGGGGTGGCTGTGTCTTTTTGATTTTAATTTCCCTAAGCTATAGGACCATAAGTGGAAGTGCCCTAGGCTCTGTTGCTTTGTTTTTTGGATGTTTCAGGAAACACCATACACTTCTCCAGAGTGGCTGCTGGCAATTTACATCCCGCCCATCAGCATAACAAGGCTCCCAGTTCTCCATGGCCTGTCCTGCCTTTCTGGATTTTACACTTTTTTCAGATGACCCTTTTGACTGGGGGCAGTGAGACTTCATTGTAGTGCAGATTTCCTTTGCAAGCTTGCTTGGTTGGCCAAAAAGGGCATATGCGTTTTTTCCTGAATATATTCAGGAAAAAACGCATACGCCCTTTTTGGCCAAGTGCATCATTGTGGACGTTCTGCCTCTTTTCCTATGCTTTACATGCAATTCCAGTGTACCTCCAGAAATCGGTTTCCTGCAATTCTGCCCCACTTTCAACTCCTCTTGGCAGCCTTACTTCAATATATTTTTGGAAGATAGCTGTCATTTATAACTCTGCAGGTTTGTGAATTACAGTGCCCCTGAGCTCCTTTCTTCAACTCGCTTTCTTGTGAGCTGGCCGCAACACCGCAGGATTGCTTCTGGTCCTAGTGTGGTTCCGGCATGGCACGCTGAGCCTTTGGTTAATTCCTCTTCCTGGTGGGAAATGAGAGTTAAATTTGCCCGTCCAGACACCTCCACCTAGTCTCTCATTGGTTCTCCCTATTCCTGTTCATTTTCCACAGAAATTGCAAATTGGGCCATACAGGAGGTTAAAGGCACTGACTCTCCAAGTGGGGAGAGTGTTAGTAAAGCGTCTGGAATGTTGCACCCGAGTACCAGGGGACGAAAACTGAGACACATTTGAACACGTTTCCCGATCACACGGTGGATCATACTCTGGGTTCCACATGCATGTTTTAGCTGAAGGAAGAATCCCTTAAACCTGGAGAGTTGAGACCCATGGAATGGGTACCATGCAATATGACTTCAAAGGGTCTGCATTTGCTCACCGAACCTCACCAATCCTATCACTGCTGCGTTTATGCCGCTGTACACACGCTTGATTCTCTTTCGGAGACATATAAATCTATAGGTTTTAAGATTCTTACTAGTCAGGTAGATTCTTACTAGTCAGGTATATTCCTAGGCGTTTAATATAGGGTGTTGTGTCCACTTCGTTGAGCAAGGAGTACCTTTTGTCTATTATATTTTTGGCTTATGGAACGGTATCTGTGCCAATTTTAATCTCTGGTTTCATGCAGCACCCCATATCGGCTTTCCCCTTAAGCAAGCATAAGTTGGTTTTCTACATTTTTGACCCTGTTCTGTTTTGTAATTCAGTTCCTGTGTAGCCAAGTTTACATTCCGTGTAGTAGTGATATCTTATGATGTTTCTTTTTCTGTGTGACTAATTTCACTTAGAATCATCGTACCTGAATCCACTCATTATGCTGCTCCGGGCCTGATGACATAGATTTCATTGCTGAGTGATATTGCATTGTACGTAAGTACCACAATTTCTTTATCCATTTTTCGCTTTTTGCGATATTGAACTTGTACCGTAAACGAGGTTCTTGTAAACAGAGCCATCCCAAACTTTGGGGTGGCTGTGTCTTTTTGATTTTAATTTCCCTAAGCTATAGGACCATAAGTGGAAGTGCCCTAGGCTCTGTTGCTTAGTTTTTTGGATGTTTCAGGAAACACCATACACTTCTCCAGAGTGGCTCTCGGCAGTTCACACACTGTCCATCAGCGTATAAAGGCTCCCTGTTCTCCATGGCCTGTCCTGCATTTCTGGTTTTTACAATTTTTTCGGATGGCCCTTTTGACCGGTGGGAAATGAGACTTCTTTGTTGTGCACATTTGCATTGCTTGCTTGCTTGGTTGCCCATAAAGTGCGTATGCGTTTTTTCCTGGATATATTCAGGAAATAACACATACTCCCTTTTGGGCCAACTGCATCATTGTCGAAATTCTGCCGCTTTTCATGTGCTTTAAAGGTGAGACCAATCTATCTCTTGAAATCTGTTTCTTGCAATTCTGTCTTGCATTCAGATCCTCTTCTTTGCCTTACCTCAACATATTTTTGGACGTTAGTTTTCATTTATAACTCTGCAGGTTTGTGAATTGCAGTGACCCTGAACTCCATTTTTTAAGTTGCTCTTTTGTGAGCTGGCCTCAAAACTGCAGGATTGCTTCAGGCCCTATTTTGGCTCCGGCGAGGCGGGCTGAGCCTTTTTTTAATTCTTATTCTTAATGGGAAATTAGAGTGACATGTGCCCGTCCAAACCCCTACAACTATTCTCTCATTGTTTGCCCCTGTTCCCGTTCATCCTCCTCACAATTTGCAAAATGTGTGAAACAGAAGTTTAAATGTGCTGATTCTCTAAGTGGGGAGATTCTAAGTAACGTGGCTGGAATGATGAACAGGAGCACCAGGAGAGGATAAATGAGCTGCATTTTAGACACATCTCCCGATCACATGGTGTACAGTCCTCTGGGTTTTCCATGCATGTTTTAGCTGTAGGAAGATTCCTTGAACCTGCAGATTTGGGACCCATTGAATGGGTACCAGGTAGTATTACTTTAAAGGGTGTGCATTTCCTCACCCAACCCCACATTTCTCTTAGTGCGAACAGTTTCCAGCCTTATGTCTCATCCTGCTGTGGGTCTAGATGTGTTCAATCCATGTTGCATCACCGTCCCTGAGGAAAAGTTGTAAGAGGTTTTCTCTGTCTCTCTGTCGTTTATTTTTTTCAATTTATTACTATGTTGTTTACAGCTGATTTTCAAAGCTCTGTTTCTTGCTGCTGTACATCCACTTGATTCACGTACAGAGAGACATCAATAATTTCTTTTTCAGATTCTTACCAGTCATAGATATTCTTTTCCGGTGACTTGAGTGTGCTGAGTGCAGTTCTTTTAGTTACCGTGTAGGCCTTGTTGATTATCAGTTTGGTATTTGGAATGGTATCTTTGCTAATTTCAACCTCCTGGATGATGCCTCACCCCTCCCCACCTTTCCCGTTTAGCAGCCTTACACGTGTTTTCTACATATTTATGTCACTTAGAATGATCATACGTAACTCCTCCGGAGTTGTTACAACTGGCCATATTTCATTGATTTCCAGGCTGAGTAATATTCCACTCTACATAAGTACCACATCTCTATCCATTTTTTCCCTCCAGAGACATTTAAGTTATATCCTAGTCGAGGATCTTTTAAACAGAGAGGCAGTAAACATTGGGGTGCCTGTGTCCTCTCGATTTTTGTTTTTCCCAAGATATACGCCCATGAGTGCAAGTGCCCTATGCTCTGTAGCTCATTTTTTAGATGCTTTAGTAAACACAATACAGTTCTCCAGAATGGCCGTTGGCAATATACATTTCCACTATAAGCCTCACAGGGCTCCCTCCTCTCCTTGCCCTGTCCTGCATTTCTGGCGTTTACACTTTATGAGGATGGCTCTTCTGACTGATGCGAAGTGATATCTTTTGTAGTATTGATTTCCAGTGCCCACCTGTTTGGTTGGCTAAAAAAGTGTATGCCCTTTTCTTGAATATATACAGAAAAAAACGCATACAGCCTTTTTGGCCAACTGCAATGTCGGAAATGTTCAGCCCCTTTTCTTGTGCTTAATGGCGAGTCCTTTCTACCTCCTCAAATCCCTTTCCTGCCATTCTCCCTTGCTTGCCAATCCTTTTCTCTGACTTTCCTCAAGACATTTTTCAGTGATAGATATTTTCAACTCTGCAGTTTCGTGAATTTTACTGCCCCTGAGTTCCATTGTTCAACTTGTGTTTATGGGAACTGGCCACAAAGCAGTGGGATTTCCTCAAGCCCTATACTGTTTCCATGGGCAACCCTGGCCTTTGGTCAATTCATCTTCCTGATTGGAAATTAGAGTGACATGTGCCTGTCTGAACACCTAGGACTTGTCTCTCATTGTTCCTCATCCTTCCGCTTCATCCTCTGGACAAATTCCAAACTGTACGCAACAGGATGTTGACAGTGTTGACATCTCCAAGTGGGGAGACTGTTAGTAAAGACGCTGGAGGGGTGAACCCGAGCACCAGGAGATGAGGAGATGAGATGCCTTTTCCAAACTCTTCCCGATCAGACGGTATACCATCCTCTGGGTGTGACAGACATGTTTTAGCAGTAGGAAGAGTCCCATTCATGTAAGGAGAACACCAGGGCTTTTTCAAAATCAGTGTCTCCCCGAAACCCAAACTGGGGAGTTTTTTAAGCTACGGCTACACATATGTTCATTAAGGGCCTTGGGAAGTAGGCAGAGTCCAAACTTTAGATGACTGAAGTCTTCAGGGTCAGAAGCACTCACCACCGGCTTCCCTTAGGTTACACTTTAACTGTCATTGATAGATGATGTCAATAAAAATATCTATTCTTTTTCCGATTATTTCCCCTTATAGGTTATTGCACAATATTGAGTGTAGTTCCCTGTGCTATACAGTAGTTCCTTGTTGATGATCTATTTTATACATAGCAGTGTGTATGTGTTAATTCCAAACTGTTAATTTATCCCTCCTCCCACCTTTCCCCTTTGGTAATAATAAATTATAAGATTTTATACTTCTCAGAAATGGGGGAGCTGAAAGAGAGGTATCATTTTCAATGGAAAAGCATTTAAAACAAGATTGAAGCTTTAACCAAGATTATTAGATGTACATCCTTGGAAAGAAATCACTTCATTTCTCTAATATTGACCTGACAAATAGGACAAACCTTCTCACTGAACTTGCTTATAATAAAGTGATGGAAATATCAAATGGAAGTGTTAGAAACATCTTATTTTACCCGAGCCTTATAAACTGTTCTATGTTAACTACAGTTTGGCTCACACATCTGTTCATTGAAGTTACAATAGTCTCAATTTCTGTTACTGATCCTCCAGAGTGGACCCCAACAAGGGTCCCCCTGCCCAGTGTCATTGGGGCCAACAGATCGAGACTGAGTTTGGTTCCCAAGCAAAGGAAACTTTATATTTTCATCAGAGAATGGAGAGGTGAGAGCATGCACTACCCCGTGGGCTGTGGGCTGGGCTGCTGTGTAGAGATCCTGTCAGAGTCAGTGGGAGGGAGGGGGCGGAGCTCTCAAGGGCCGGGTTGGCTGCAGCTCAGGCTCTATATCTCGGAGTCTGCACTGGGCCCCAGGAGCTGAGGTGTCGACCCAGCCATTCTGCACCAGGAAATCTGGTCTGAAGTGCCGGGTGTGGAACCTCTGCATGCGGGACCCTAGGAGCACGTGAAATTAGACAAAGCACAAAGGATAAAAAAGGTCAGACTTGACTTTATTGCCCAGATTCTATTTTTATCTCCCAGGGATTTTTAATGGGCTTTGCTGGGGACAAACCCCTCCTCTGCCTTTTGTCCCGTTCCTCACTCTTGGAGTGCTGAGGGTGCAGACCCTTCTTCTGTAACTGCTGAGTGCTGAGTTGGGAGCCCTCATACCAGGGGACGAGGGTCAGAACTTCTCCCCAGCAGCCTCCAGGTGACGTTGATTGGCCCCAGGACCCCTGCCTCCCTGCTCGTCCGCCTGAGCACCAGCATTGGAAGTGTTATAGATTCTAATGACCTTTAAGGGTCCAGGAAAGAGATGTGCAGAGACGCTGTGGGGGCCGGTTTCACCCCGCCCCACATTTGTTCGGCCACCTTAGGCTGACCGTTTCTGCCAGCCTAGATGCTCTGACCAGTACTCTGCTCTTTCTTCAATTAGGCCCCTGAATTAACATAAAATCAGCACCAGGTGTCAGAGCCCTGCCCGCTCAACTCCCAGACAGTCCAGGGTCAGTGGTGATCAAGGACCATGATGGCCACTGAGTCAACAGCCTTTTGAAGTAAACAGGAGTCCAGCCGGTCTTATTGGCCACCATCATCACGGTGTCTGTAGGCTTTTCTATGGTGACAGTGTGATATACGGTTCCCCCGCCAAGATTATTAGCTCCCCTCCGGGTGCAGGAAGTCCTGCAAGCAGTAGTCTACTCCTTCGGGACACACTATTGTTGTTTTATGAGAGAAACTCCAGGTCAAGTGATGTTCACATGAGTCGTCATGGTGCCCTGTTGCCTCCGGTTATCTCTCTGGATGTTGGAGTTGGAGGGCCTCCTCACTCGAGGTCGGTGTGCCCACGGAGCGAACCCTGCAACTTCAGGGCATGGTTGGTGATTAGGATCACCACGTGGGGTCCTTTTCCCTTAGGAGGGAGGTGGCCTTTTGGGCTGCTGATTTCCAGGTTTTTAGATACCGCCAGTATCTTGGCCAGATGTGGCAGTGGGCCAAGCCCCTTGGTGACTGTAGTTTATCCTACCTGGATGGCATTCTTGCGTTGTTCCATTTCAAGTGGTCCCAGTTTTTGCACTAATTCTCCAATGGCGATTCACCTTTCACCGGGAATGGAAAGGTCAAAGGGTTTAGCTCAATTAGGGAGTTCCAGGGCAAGGGTCTGAATTGACTGCTCTTTCCATTCTTGAAAGGCCACTTCTGGATTCTGTTCAAAAGGATCATCATCTTTTCCTTTCAGTGTTTCATATAGAGGCCCAGCTAGTAGACTGTAGTTAGGGATCCAGAAGCAGCAAACCCTGGCCTCCCCAGGAACCCCTAAGCTGTCTTCTAGTTTTAGAAAGGGGTAAGGCTGCAAATGGTTTCTTCCCTTTCCTGGGATGGGCTTCTCTGACCTTGTGTGAGAATGAAGCCCAGGCAGGTCACCGCAGTCTGTGATATTTGAGCTTTTTCTTGGACAACTTCTATCCTTTATTGGCTTGGTAGTTCAGAGGCCTCCTTAGTAGGGCTGGCGATCAGAATGTCGTCTGCATATTGAAGGAGGGTTTCCTTTTCCAGAGGTAGAACTTTTCGGTCGTTAGCTAAGCTTTCCCCAAAGATGGTGTGGGAATTTTTGAACCCTTGGGGCAAGACGGCCCGGAAGTATTGTTTTAGTTGTATGTTGAGTCCTGCCACTCACAAGCCAAAATTTCTTGTGACTCTGGGACTAATGGAATACAAAAGAAGGCATCATTGAAGACTAATACAGAATACCATGTCCTGGTGGTTGGTAGAATGACCAGCAGGGTGTAGGAATCAGGAGCAACTGGAGGTATATCCTCGGTGGCTTCACTGACTGTCCTGACATCCTTTACCAGGTCCCCAGCAGCCCATGGGGCTCTCGTGGTCAGGCCAATCCCAGGATATGGAGCTCTCCTGGGCAGGTACCCCACCCCCAACCCAGCCCACGGGGCTCTCATGGTCAGGCCCCTCCCAGGATACAGAGCTACCCTTGCAGGTACCATGGCAGGGCTGGGCACACAGGAACCGTGCACATAGCCCTCATTGAAGAGCACCCCCAGCTCACCTGTCGCTCAGAGCTGACACAGAGCACCTCAGAGCAGGACTTGAACTAACAAACAGCAGCTCCGACAGGTCTGTGACCCTGGGCATCACTCTGTGTGGCCTCCCTCCACCTGGTCTTCCAGAGACTTCCACTGCACCCAGGGCACCAGGCCTCTGTCTCCAACCACCACCCACCCCTCCTCTCCCTGACTCCTGGGTTCCTCTCATTAGGAGAGGGTTTTCTTGAAGTTGTCTCCCACTCATGGGCCAGATAAAATGATTAGAAAACAAGCCAAAGCTGCAGCCCCTTGTCTATCCTGACTCTCAGGAGCCCACACCTGTTCCTTGGACCTGGCCGGTTCAGCAAGTTCCATTTTCTGCAACTGTGAGCCCCTGAGGGGTGATGATTGGCTACCTGGGCAGCCTTACCATGCTGGCCAGCCCTCCCCAGGTGTGCCTGGGTTGAGATCCATATAAATACCACTCCAGGCAGCAAAAGCCCCTGCAGCTGTGCCTGACGCCATTTTCTCTGCCCTGTCAGCAGTCTCGGGGCTGGGCTGGTGGGAGGGAGTGAGAGGCCACGGCTTTGTGGGTGGCCCAGTGTGAGTGGGGCTCTGCTGGACTTTCTGCAGCAGATGCCAGGCTGCCACCTGCTAAAGAAGAGGATGTGTCACCCATACCTGCTGCTGGAATTTCTCCCTGGGCAGAGGTGAGGAAGGAAAAAAGCAGTGGGGGCAGGGACAGGACGGGTATCTCAGGCAGGGAAATGGAAATCTTCCAGAAGAGCACCCAGGGCCAGGACCATCCTGGCTGGCCTGCAGGCACCAAGTCAGCTGGCATGCTGTCACTCGTGTGGCTCCATGGCCCTTCCTCTAGGCTTTCAAGTCCTTGTATATATTCAGGTGTTTTACCTGGGAAGGGTGGGAACAGTTCAGCAGCAAGTGGCCTGGGGCTCAGCTCACGTTTACTCACAGATGCCTCGGCACGGTGCCCCAGCTTTGCAATGAGGACGCTTGTTGTGTGGGGGCTGCTGGCTGAATGGGAGACGATTCCCCACCACTGACCAACTTCAGAATTGTTTACAACTGGAGCAAGTGCCCTGATACGGTTTTCCTCTGAGTAACTGGTGGGTTCTGTTTTTTTTTTTCTCTTTTTCGTTTTTGGTTCAAGGTAGATTTTATTCCTCTTTTTTGTATTTACAGATATAAGCATGGAAATAATTTATTCATATAAATACATGTATGTGAAGGGAATAATTGTTTTTTCTGTTTTATTTTTTAAATTTTATTTCTTTTTAATTTTGAATTTTATTTTATATTTTTATACAGCAGGTTCTCATTGGTTATCTACTTTATACATATAAATGTTTACATGCCAATCCCAATCTCTCAACTCCTCCCACCACCACCCCTCCAAGAGCTTTCCCCCCTTGTTGTCCATACGATTGTTGTCTACATCTGTTGCTCTATTTATGCCTTGCAAAATGGTTAATCTGTACAGTTTTTCTAGGTTCCACATATATGCATGAATATACAAGATTTGTTTTTCTCTTTCTGACTTACTTCACTCTGTAGGACAGTCTCTAGATCCATCGACGTCTCTACAAATGACCCAATTTCATTCCTTTCATGGCTTAGTAATATTCCATTTTATATATGTACCACAGCTTTATGCATTCGTCTGTCTGTGGGCATTTAGGTTGCTTCCATTACCTCGATATTGTAAATAGTGATGCAATGAACATTGCGGTGAATGTCTCTTTTTGATTTATGGTTTTGTCTGAGTATATGTCCAGTCCTGGGATTGCTGTATCATATGGTAATTCTATTATTAGTTTCTTAAGAAACTCCATATTGTTCTCCATAGTGACTGTATCAATTTATATTCCCAACAATAGTGGAAGAGTGTTCCTTTTCTCCACACCCTTTCCAGCATTTGTTGTTTGTAGATTTTCAGATGATGCCCATTCTAACAGGTGTGAGGTGATACCTCATTGTTGAGTCCATTTCGTTGAGCAACGGGTAGGTCTTGTCTATTACATATTTGGCTTATGGAACGGTATCTGTGCTAATTTCAAACTCTGGTTTTATGCAGCACCCCAACTCACCTTTCCCCTTAAGCAAGCATAAGTTGGTTTTCTAAACTTGAGACCCTGTTCTGTTTTGTAATTCAGTTCATGTGTAGCCAAGTTTACATTCCGTGCATTAGTGATACCTTATGATGTTTCTTTTTCTGTGTGACTTATTTCACTTAGAATCATCATGCCTCAATCCACTCATTATGCTGGTACAGGCCTGGTGACACAGATTTCATTGCTGAGTGGTATTCTGTTGTACATAAGTACCGCAACTTCTTTATCAATTATTTGTTCTCTGGGATATTTAACTTGTACTGTAGAAGAGGCTCCTGTAAACAGAGCCGTTGTAAATTTTGGGGTGGCTGTGTCTTTTTGATTTTAATTTCCCTAAGCTATAGGACCATAAGTGGAAATGCCCTAGATTCTGTTGCTTTGTTTTTCAGATGTATCAGGAAACACCATACACTTCTCCAGAGTGGCTGTTGGCAATGTACATCCCGCCCATAAGCATAACAAGGCTCCTTTTTCCCCATGGCCTGTCTTGCCTTTCTGGATTTTACACTTTTCTCAGTGGCCCTTTAGACCGGGGGGAAGTGACACTTCATAGTAGTTCGGATTTCCATTGCAAGCTTGCTTGGTTTGCCAAAAAGGGCGTATGTGTTTTTTCCTGAATATATTCAGGAACAAACTCATACGCCCTTTGTTGCCAAGTGCATCATTGTCGATGTTCTGCCTCTTTTCCTATGCTTTAAATGCAAATCCAGTCTACCTCCTGAAATCGGTTTCCTGCAATTCTGCCCCGCTTTCAAGTCCTCTTCGCAGCCTTACTTCAATATATTTTTGGACGTTATCTGTCATTTATAACTCTGCAGGTTTGTGAATTACAGGGCCCCTGAGCTCCTTTCTTCAACTCGCTTTCTTGTGAGCTGGCCGCAAACCCGCAAGACTGCTTCAGGCCCTAATCTGCTTCTGGCAGGGCACGCTGAGCCTTTGGTTAATTCCTCTTCCTGGTGGGAAATGAGTGTTAAATATGCCCGTCCAGACACCTACCTCACTCTCAACCCCTTGGTGATGTGGGTCCTCTGGTTTGTGGCCACTTTTGCTGGGTTCCTCACCTTTCAATGATGTGGCCCCACTAGTGTGAGGACACTCCTGCTTGGTTCTCATCCACGTGGTTATGTGGACCCCCTGGTGAGAGTCTGTTCCTGGCTTTGTTCCTCACCCACCTGTGAGGGAGACCCTCTGCTGATAGGTCACTCCTGCATGGCTGGCACACATTGCCTTGGTGAAGTCAGCCGTGTGGTGGCAGTTGGAGCGTGCTGGGAATCTCTTCCCCCGGTGATGAGGGTCCTCTTGCGTCAGGCCCTAACTGCTGGGCTCACCAACTTTTCTTAGGGAGCCCAGTGATGCTTTGGCACTCCTCTTAGGATCCCATCTCCATGGGGATGTGGGCCTTCTGCTCTGAGGTCCCAACGGCTGGGTTGTTCACATTTTCATGATGTGGGCTCTCTGGTGTTAGTTCACAGAAGCCTGGATCCCATAGCCTCTGTGCTCTTGGCTGCCTGCTGGGAGGTTCCAACTGCTGGATTCCTCACTTTTTTAATTTTTTGGGCCCTCTGTTGTGAGGATCCTCCTGCCTGCCTCACTCCCAGCCCCTTCGTGATGTGTGTCGTCTGGTTTGAGGCCACATGTGCTGGGTTCCTCACCTTTCGATGATGTGGGACCAATGGTCTTAGGAGACTCCTGCCTGGTTCACATCCCCTTGGTGATGTGGGCCCTCTGTTGAGAGTCTGATCCCGGCTGGGTTCCTCACCCATCTGTGAGGTAGGCCGTCTGATGTGAGGTCACTCTTGCCTGGCTTGCTCACCTCGCCTTGTGGACATGAGCCCTCTGGTGGCACTTGGAGCCTGCTGGGAGCCTCCTCTCCTCGGTGATGAGGGCCCTCTGGCATCAGGCCCTAACTGCTGGGCTCCCTACATTTTGTGATGTGCGCCCAGTGGTGCGAGGACACTCCAGCCAGGTTCACATCCCCATTGGGGTGTGGGCCTTCTGCTCTGAGGTCCCAAAGCCTGGGTTGCTCACAGTTTCATGATGTGGGCTCTCTGCTGTTAGTTCACTCCTGCCTGCATCCCATAGCTTCTGTGCTCTGGGCCGCCTGCTGGGAGGTTCCAACTGCTGGATTCCTCACCTTTCTTATTCTTTGGGCCCTCTGTTTTTAGGCTACTCCTGCCTGCCTCACTCCCATTCCCTTTGTGATATGTGTCCTCTGATTTGAGACCACATGTGCTGGGTTCCGCACCTTTTGATGATGTGACCCCACTGGAGGGAAGACAGTCCTGACTGGTTCCCATCCCCTTGCTGATGTGGGCCCTCAGGTGAGAGTCTGATCCTGGCTGGGTTCCTCACCCTTCTGTGAGGTGGGCCCTCTGCTGTGAGGTCAATCATGCCTGTCTGGCACACGTCACCTTGGCGACGTGGGCCCTCTGGTGGCAGTTGGAGTGTGCTGGGATCCTCCTCCCCTCGGTGATGAGGGCCCTCTTGCCTTAGGCCATAACTGCTGGGCTCCCCACATTTTCTGATGTGCGCCAAGTGAGTGAGGAGACTCTTGCCAGGTTCCCATCCCCATGGCGATATGGGCCTTCTGCTCTGAGGTCAAAACGGCTGGCTTGCTCACAGTACCATGATGTGGGCCCTCTGCTGTGAGTTCACTCCGGCAAGGATCCCTTATCATCGGTGCTCTGAGCCGCCTGCTGGGAGGTTCCAACTGCTGGATTCCTCAACTTTTTTATTCTATGTGCCCTCTGTTGTGAGGCTCCTCCTGCCTGCCTCACTGCCAGCCCCTTGGTGATGACTGTCCTATGGCTTGAGGCCACATGTGCTGCGTTCCTCACCTTTCGATGATGTGACCCCACTCGTGTGAGGACACTCCTGCCTGGTTCCCATCCCCTTGGTGAGGTGGGCCCTCTGGCGAGAGTCTAATCCTGGCTGGGTTCCTCAACGTTCTGTGAGGTAGGCCCTCTGCTGTGAGGTCACTCCTGCCTGGCTGGCACACGTCACCTTGGAGACGTGAGCCCTCTGGTGGCAGTTGGAGCGTGCAGGGCGCCTCCTCCTCTCGGTGATGACGGCCCTCTGGCGTCAGGCCCTAAATGGTGGGCTCCCCACATTTTCTGATGTGCGCCCAGTGGTGCGAGGACACTCCAGCCAGGTTCCCATTCCCATGGGGATGTGGTCCTTCTGCGCTGAGGTCTCAACTCCTGGGTTGCTCACAGTTTTGTGATGTGGGCCCTCTGCTGTGAGTTCACTGTGGCCTGGATCCCATAGCCTCGGTGTTCTGGGCCGCCTGCTGGAAGGTCTAAATGCTGGAATCCTCACGTTTTTTATATTATGTGCCCTGTGTTGTGAGGCTACTCCTGCCTGCCTCACTCCAAGGCCCTTGGTGATGTGGGTCCTCTGGTTTGAGGACACATGTGCTGGGTTCCTCACCTTAAGATGATGAGGCCCCACTGGTGTGAGGATAATCCTGACTGGGTCCCATCCCCTTTGTGATGTGGGCCCTCTGGTGAGAGTCTGATCCTGGCTGGGTTCCTCACCCATCTGTGAGGTGGGCCCTCTACTATCAGGTAACTCTTGCCTGGGTTGCTCACCTCGCCTTGTTGACATGAGCCCTCTGGTGGCAATTGGACCCTGCTGGGAGCCTCCTCAGCTCTGTGATGAGGGCCCTCTGACGTCAGGCCCTAACTGCTGGGCTCCCCAACTTTTCTTAGTGAGCCCAGTGTTGCTCAAGCACTCCTCTTAGGTTCCCATCCCCATGGGGATGTGGGCCTTCTGCTCTGAGGTTCCAACGGCTGGGTTGATCACAATTTCATGATGTGGGCTCTCTGGTGTTAGTTCACTGTGGCCTGGATCCCATAGCCTCTGTGGTCTTGGCTGCCTGCTGGGAGGTTCCAACTGCTCGATTCCTCAACTTTTGTATTCTATGGGTCCTGTGTTGTGATGCTCCTCCTGCCTGCCTCACTCGCAACCCCTTCGTGATGTGGGTCTTCTGGTTTGAGGCCACATGTGCTGGGTTAGGCAACTTTCAATGATGTGGCCCCACTGGTGTGAGGACACTCCTGCCTGGTTCCCATCCCCTTGGTGATGTGGGCCTTCTGGTGACAGTCTTATCCTGGCTGAGTTCCTCACTCTTCTGTGAGGTAGGCCCTCTGCTGTGAGGTCAATCCTGCCTGACTTGCACACATCACCTTGGCGACGTGGGCCCTCTGTTGGCACATGGAACCTGCTGGGAGCCTCCTGCCCTCGGTGATGATGGCCCTCTAGCATCAGGCTCTAACTGCTGGGCTCCCCACGTTTTCTGATGTGAGCCCAGTGATGCCAGGACACTCCTGTCAGGTTCCCATCCCCATGGGGATGTGGGCTTTCTGCTCTGAGGTCCCAATGCCTGGGTTGCTCACAGTTTCATGATGTGGGCTCTCTGGTGTTAGTTAACTCCTGCCTGCATCCCATAGCTTCTGTGCTCTCGGCCGCCTGCTGGGAGGTTCCAAATGCTGGATTCCTCACTTTTTTTATTCTTTGGGCCCTCTGTTTTTAGGCTACTCCTACCTGCCTCACTCCCATCCCCTTTGTGATGTATGTCCTCTGATATGAGGCCACATGTGCTGGGTTCCTCACCTTTCGATGATGTGGTCCCACTGGTGGGAGGACAGTCCTGACTGGTTCCCATCCCCTTGGTGTTGTGGGCCCTCTGGTGAGAGTCTCATCCTGCCTCGGTTCCTCACCCTTCTGTGAGATAGGCCCTCTGCTGTGAGGTCACTACTGCCTGGCTGGTGCATGCCACCTTGTAGACGTGGGCCCTCTGTTGGCAGTTGGAACCTGCTGGGAGTCTCCTCCCCTCAGTTATGAGGGCCCCCTGGCATCAGGCCCTAACTGCTGGGCTCCTAACATTTTCTGATATGTGCTAAGTGGTGCAAAGCCACTCCTGCCAGGTTCCCATCCCAATGGGGATGTGGGCCTTCTGTTCTGAGGTCCCAACAGCTGGGCTGCTCACAGGTTCATGATGTGGGCCCTCTGCTGTGAGTTCACTGCGGCCTGGATCCCATAGCCTCGGTGCTCTGGGCCACTTGCTGGGAGGTTCCAACTGCTGGATTCCTCAACTTTTATATTCTATGGACCCTGTGTTGTGAGGCCAGTCCTGCCAGCCTCATTCCGAACCCCTTGGTGATGTGGTTCCTCTGGTTTGAGGACACATGTGCTGGGATCCTCACCTTTCGATGATGTTGTCCCACTGGTGTGGGGACACTCCTGCCTGGTTCCCATCCCCTTGGTGATGTGGGCCCTCTGGTGAGAGTCTGATCCTGGCTGTGTTCCTCACCCTTCTGTGAGGTGGGCCCTCTGCTGTGAGGTCACTCCTGCCAGGCTGGCACACATCGCCTTGGCGACGTTGGCCCTCTGGTGGCAGCTGGAGCCTGCTGGGAGCCTCCTCCTCTCGGTGATGAGTGCCCTCTAGCGTCAGGCCCTAACTTCTGAGCACCCCACGTTTTCTGATGTGAGCCCAGTGATGCCAGGACACTCCTGTCATGTTCCCATCACCATGGGGATGTGGGCCTTCTGCTCTGAGGTCCCAATGTCTGGGTTGCTCACAGTTTCATGATGTGGGCTGTCTGGTGTTAGTTCACTCTGGCCTGGTTCCTCTAGCCTCTGTGCTCTGGGCCGCCTGCTGGGAGGTTCCAACTGCTGGATTCCTCACCTTTCTTATTTTTGGGCCCTCTGTTATGAGGCTCCTCCTGCCTGCCTCACTCCCAGCCCCTTGGTGATGGGTGTCCTATGGTTTGAAGCCACATGTTCTGGGTTCCTCACCTTTAGATGATGTGGCCCTACTCATGTGAGGACACTCCTGCCTGGTTCCAATCCATTTGGTGATGTGGGCCCTCTGGTGCGAGTCTGATCCTGACTGGGTTCGTCACACTTCTCTGAGGTGGACCCTCTGCTGTGAGGTCATTCGTGCCTGGTTGGCACACATCGCCTTGGCGACGTCAGCCCTCTGGTGGCAGTTGGAGCCTGCTGGGAGCCTCCTTCCCTTGGTGATGAGGGTCCTCTGGCGCCAGGCCCTAACTGCTGGTCGCCCAAAATTTTCTGATACGTTCTCAGTGGTGCGAGGACACTCCTACCAGAATTCCATCCCCATGGGGATGTGGGCCTCCTGCTCTGAGGTCCCAATGGCTGGGTTGCTCAGTTTCATGACATGGGCCCTCTTCTGTGAGTTCACTGTGGCCTGGATCCCATAGCCTCGGTGCTCTGGGCCGCCTGCTGGGAGGTTCCAACTGCTGGATTCCTCACTTTTTTATTCTATGTGCCCAGTGTTGTGAGGCTACTCCTGCCTGCCTCACTCCGAGGTCCTTGGTGATGTGGGTCCTCTGGTTTGAGGACACATGTGCTGAGTACCTCAGCTTTCGATGATGTGGCCCCACTGATGTGAAGACACTCCTGCCTGGTTCCCATCCCCTTGGTGATGTGGGCCCTCTGGTGAGAGTCTGATGTTGGCTGGGTTTCTCACCCTTCTGTGAGGTGGGACCTCTGCTGTGAGGTAACTCCTGCCTGGCATGCTAACGTTGCCTTGGCAATGTGAGCCCTCAGGTGGCAGTTGGAGCCTGCTGGGAATCTCCTCCCCTCAGTTATGAGAGCTCTGGATAAAACACATATGCCCTTTTTTGCCAAGTGCATTATTTTCCAAGTTCTGTCTCTTTTCCTATGCTTTAAGAGCTACTCCCGTGTACGTTTTGAAATCAATTTCCAGCAATTCTGCCCTGCATTCAAGTCCTCTTCGCAGCCTTACTTCAGCATAATTTTGGATGATAGCTGTCATTTATAACTCCGAAGGTTTCTGAATTACAGTGCCCCTGAGCTCCTTTCTTCAACTCGCTTTCTTGTGAGCTGGCCGCAACACCGCAGGATCTCCTCAGGCCCTAATTTAGTTCCAGCATGGCACGCGGAGCCTTTGGTTAATTCCTCTTCCTGGTGGGAAATGAGAGTTAAATTTGCCCGTCCGGACACCTCCACCTAGTCTCTCATTGGTTCTCCCTATTCCTGTTCATTTTCCACAGAAATTGCAAACTGGGCCAAACAGGAGGTTAAAGGCACTGACTCTCCAAGTGGGGAGAGTGTTAGTAAAGCGTCTGGAATGTTGCACCCGAGTACCAGGGGACGAAAACTGAGACACATTTGAACACGTTTTCCGATCACACGGTGGATCATACTCTGGGTTCCACATGCATGTTTTAGCTGAAGGAAGAATCCCTTAAACAGGGAGAGTTGAGACCCATGGAATGGGTACCATGCAATATGACTTCAAAGGGTCTGCATTTGCTCACCGAACCTCACCAATCCTATCACTGCTGCGTTTATGCCGCTGTACACACGCTTGATTCTCTTTCGGAGACATATAAATCCATAGGTTTTAAGATTCTTACTAGTCAGGTAGATTCTTACTAGTCAGGTATATTCTTAGGCGTTTAATATGGGGTGTTGAGTCCACTTCGTTGAGCAAGGAGTAGCTCTTGTCTATTACATATTTGGCTTATGGAACGGTATCTGTGCTCATTTCAATCTCTGGTTTTATGCAGCACCCCAACTCACCCGTCCCCTTAAGCAAGCATAAGTTGGTTTTCTACATTTGACACCCTGTTCTGTTTTGTAATTCAGTTCTTGTGTAGCCAAGTTTACATTCCGTGTATTAGTGATATCTTATGATGTTTCTTTTTCTGTGTGACTAATTTCACTTAGAATCATCGTACCTGAATCCACTCATTATGCTGCTACGGGCCTGATGACATAGATTTCATTGCTGAGTGATATTGCATTGTACATAAGTACCACAACTTCTTTATCCATTTTTCGCTTTCTGTGATATTGAACTTGTTCGGTAAACGAGGTTCTTGTAAACAGAGCCGTCCCAAACTTTGGGGTGGCTGTGTCTTTTTGATTTTAATTTCCCTAAGCTATAGGACCATAAGTGGAAGTGCCCTAGGCTCTGTTGCTTTGTTTTTTGGATGTTTCAGGAAACACCATACACTTCTCCAGAGTGGCTGCTGGCAATTTACATCCCGCCCATCAGCATAACAAGGCTCCCAGTTCTCCATGGCCTGTCCTGCCTTTCTGGATTTTACACTTTTTTCAGATGGCCCTTTTGACTGGGGGCAGTGAGACTTCATTGTAGTGCAGATTTCCTTTGCAAGCTTGCTTGGTTGGCCAAAAAGGGCGTATGCGTTTTTTCCTGAATATATTCAGGAAAAAACGCATACGCCCTTTTTGGCCAAGTGCATCATTGTGGACGTTCTGCCTCTTTTCCTATGCTTTACATGCAATTCCAGTCTACCTCCTGAAATCGGTTTCCTGCAATTCTGCCACCCTTTCAACTCCTCTTGGCAGCCTTACTTCAATATATTTTTGGAAGATAGCTGTCATTTATAACTCTGCAGGTTTGTGAATTACAGTGCCCCTGAGCTCCTTTCTTCAACTCGCTTTCTTGTGAGCTGGCCGCAACACCGCAGGATTGCTTCAGGCCCTAGTTTGGTTCTGGCACGGCATGCTGAGCCTTTGGTTAATTCCTCTTCCTGGTGGGAAATGAGAGTTAAATTGGCCCGTCCGGACACCTCCACCTAGTCTCTCATTGGTTCTCCCAATTCCTGTTCATTTTCCACAAAAATTGCAAACTGGGCCAAACAGGAAGTTAAAGGCACTGACTCTCCAAGTGGGGAGAGTGTTAGTAAAGCGTCTGGAATGTTGCAACCGAGTACCAGGGGACAAAAACTGAGACACATTTGAACACGTTTCCCGATCACACGGTGGATCATACTCTGGGTTCCACATGCATGTTTTAGCTGAAGGAAGAATCCATTAAACCTGGAGAGTTGAGACCCATGGAATGGGTACCATGCAATATGACTTCAAAGGGTCTGCATTTGCTCACCGAACCTCAGCAATCCTATCACTGCTGCGTTTATGCCGCTGTACACACGCTTGATTCTCTTTCGGAGACATATAAATCCATAGGTTTTAAGATTCTTACTAGTCAGGTATATTCTTAGGCGTTTAATATGGAGTGTTGAGTCCACTTCGTTGAGCAAGGAGTAGCTCTTGTCTATTACATATTTGGCTTATGGAACGGTATCTGTGCTCATTTCAATCTCTGGTTTTATGCAGCACCCCAACTCACCCGTCCCCTTAAGCAAGCATAAGTTGGTTTTCTACATTTGACACACTGTTCTGTTTTGTAATTCAGTTCTTGTGTAGCCAAGTTTACATTCCATGTATTAATGATATCTTATGATGTTTCATTTTCTGTGTGACTAATTTCACTTAGAATCATCGTACCTGAATCCACTCATTATGCTGCTACGGGCCTGATGACATAGATTTCATTGCTGAGTGATATTGCATTGTACGTAAGTACCACAATTTCTTTATCAATTTTTCGCTCTCTGTGATATTGAACTTGTACCATAAACGAGGTTCTTGTAAACAGAGCCGTCCCAAACTTTGGGGTGGCTGTGTCTTTTTGATTTTAATTTCCCTAAGCTATAGGACCATAAGTGGAAGTGCCCTAGGCTCTGTTGCTTTGTTTTTTGGATGTTTCTGGAAACACCATACACTTCTCCAGAGTGGCTGCTGGCAATTTACATCCCGCCCATCAGCATAACAAGGCTCCCAGTTCTCAATGGCCTGTCCTGCCTTTCTGGATTTTACACTTTTTTCAGATGGCCCTTTTGACCGGGGGACAGTGAGACTTCATTGTAGTGCAGATTTCCTTTGCAAGCTTGCTTGGTTGGCCAAAAAGGGCGTATGCGTTTTTCCCTGAATATATTCAGGAAAAAACGCATACGCCCTTTTTGGCCAAGTGTATCATTGTGGACGTTCTGCCTCTTTTCCTATGCTTTACATGCAATTCCAGTCTATCTCCTGAAATCGGTTTCCTGCAATTCTGCCCCGCTTTCAACTCCTCTTGGCAGCCTTACTTCAATATATTTTTGGAAGATAGCTGTCATTTATAACTCTGCAGGTTTGTGAATTACAGTGCCCCTGAGCTCCTTTCTTCAACTCGCTTTCTTGTGAGCTGGCCGCAACACCGCAGGATTGCTTCAGGCCCTAGTTTGGTTCCGGCACGGCATGCTGAGCCTTTGGTTAATTCCTCTTCCTGGTGGGAAATGAGAGTTAAATTGGCCCGTCCGGACACCTCCACCTAGTCTCTCATTGGTTCTCCCTATTCCTGTTCATTTTCCACAGAAATTGCAAACTGGGCCAAACAGGAGGTTAAAGGCACTGACTCTCCAAGTGGGGAGAGTGTTAGTAAAGCGTCTGGAATTTTGCACCCGAGTACCAGGGGACGAAAACTGAGACACATTTGAACACGTTTCCCGATCACACGGTTGATCATACTCTGGGTTCCACATGCATGTTTTAGCTGAAGGAAGAATCCCTTAAACCTGGAGAGTTGAGACCCATGGAATGGGTACATTGCAATATGACTTCAAAGGGTCTGCATTTGCTCACCGAACCTCAGCAATCCTATCACTGCTGCGTTTATGCCGCTGTACACACGCTTGATTCACTTTCGGAGACATATATATCCATAGGTTTTAAGATTCTTACTAGTCAGGTAGATTCTTACTAGTCAGGTATATTCTTAGGCGTTTAATATGGGGTGTTGAGTCCACTTCGTTGAGCAAGGAGTAGCTCTTGTCTATTACATATTTGGCTTATGGAACGGTATCTGTGCTAATTTCAATCTCTGGTTTTATGCAGCACCCCAACTCACCCGTCCCCTTAAGCAAGCATAAGTTGGTTTTCTACATTTGACACCCTGTTCTGTTTTGTAATTCAGTTCTTGTGTAGCCAAGTTTACATTCCGTGTATTAGTGATATCTTATGATGTTTCTTTTTCTGTGTGACTAATTTCACTTAGAATCATCGTACCTGAATCCACTCATTATGCTGCTACGGGCCTGATGACATAGATTTCATTGCTGAGTGATATTGCATTGTACGTAAGTACCACAACTTCTTTATCCATTTTTCGCTTTCTGTGATATTGAACTTGTTCGGTAAACGAGGTTCTTGTAAACAGAGCCGTCCCAAACTTTGGGGTGGCTGTGTCTTTTTGATTTTAATTTCCCTAAGCTATAGGACCATAAGTGGAAGTGCCCTAGGCTCTGTTGCTTTGTTTTTTGGATGTTTCAGGAAACACCATACACTTCTCCAGAGTGGCTGCTGGCAATTTACATCCCGCCCATCAGCATAACAAGGCTCCCAGTTCTCCATGGCCTGTCCTGCCTTTCTGGATTTTACACTTTTTTCAGATGGCCCTTTTGACCGGGGGGCAGTGAGACTTCATTGTAGTGCAGATTTCCTTTGCAAGCTTGCTTGGTTGGCCAAAAAGGGCGTATGTGTTTTTTCCTGAATATATTCAGGAAAAAACGCATACGCCCTTTTTGGCCAAGTGCATCATTGTGGACGTTCTGCCTCTTTTCCTCTGCTTTACATGCAATTCCAGTGTACCTCCAGAAATCGGTTTCCTGCAATTCTGCCCCGCTTTCAACTCCTCTTGGCAGCCTTACTTCAATATATTTTTGGAAGATAGCTGTCATTTATAACTCTGCAGGTTTGTGAATTACAGTGCCCCTGAGCTCCTTTCTTCAACTCGCTTTCTTGTGAGCTGGCCGCAACACCGCAGGATTCCTTCAGGCCCTAGTTTGATTCCGGCACGGCATGCTGAGCCTTTGGTTAATTCCTCTTCCTGGTGGGAAATGAGAGTTAAATTTGCCCGTCCGGATACCTCCACCTAGTCTCTCATTGGTTCTCCCTATTCCTGTTCATTTTCCACAGAAATTGCAAACTGGGCCAAACAGGAGGTTAAAGGCACTGACTCTCCAAGTGGGGAGAGTGTTAGTAAAGCGTCTGGAATGTTGCACCCGAGTATCAGGGGATGAAAACTGAGACACACCGATCACACGGTGGATCATACTCTGGGTTCCACATGCATGTTTTAGCTGAAGGAAGAATCCCTTAAACCTGGAGAGTTGAGAACCATGGAATGGGTACCATGCAATATGACTTCAAAGGGTCTGCATTTGCTCACCGAACCTCACCAATCCTATCACTGCTGCGTTTATGCCGCTGTACACACGCTTGATTCTCTTTCGGAGACATATAAATCCTTAGGTTTTAAGATTCTTACTAGTCAGGTATATTCTTAGGCGTTTAATATGGAGTGTTGAGTCCACTTCGTTGAGCAAGGAGTAGCTCTTGTCTATTACATATTTGGCTTATGGAACGGTATCTGTGCTAATTTCAATCTCTGGTTTTATGCAGCACCCCAACTCACCCGTCCCCTTAAGCAAGCATAAGTTGGTTTTCTACATTTGACACCCTGTTCTGTTTTGTAATTCAGTTCTTGTGTAGCCAAGTTTACATTCCGTGTATTAGTGATATCTTATGATGTTTCTTTTTCTGTGTGACTAATTTCACTTAGAATCATCGTACCTGAATCCACTCATTATGCTGCTACGGGCCTGTTGACATAGATTTCATTGCTGAGTGATATTGCATTGTACGTAAGTACCACAATTTCTTTATCCATTTTTCGCTTTCTGTGATATTGAACTTGTACCGTAAACGAGGTTCTTGTAAACAGAGCCGTCCCAAACTTTGGGGTGGCTGTGTATTTTTGATTTTAATTTCCCTAAGCTATAGGACAATATGTGGAAGTGCCCTAGGCTCTGTTGCTTTGTTTTTTGGATGTTTCAGGAAACACCATACACTTCTCCAGAGTGGCTGCTGGCAATTTACATCCCGCCCATCAGCATAACTAGGCTCCCAGTTCTCCATGGCCTGTCCTGCCTTTCTGGATTTTACACTTTTTTCAGATGGCCCTTTTGACCGGGGGGCAGTGAGACTTCATTGTAGTGCAGATTTCCTTTGCAAGCTTGCTTGGTTGGCCAAAAAGGGCGTATGCGTTTTTTCCTGAATATATTCAGGAAAAAACGCATACGCCCTTTTTGGCCAAGTGCATCATTGTGGACGTTCTGCCTCTTTTCCTATGCTTTACATGCAATTCCAGTCTACCTCCTGAAATCGGTTTCCTGCAATTCTGCCCTGCATTCAACTCCTCTTGGCATCCTAATTCAATATATTTTTGGAAGATAGCTGTCATTTATAACTCTGCAGGTTTGTGAATTACAGTGCCCCTGAGCTCCTTTCTTCAACTCGCTTTCTTGTGAGCTGGCCGCAACACCGCAGGATTGCTTCAGGCCCTAGTTTGGTTCGGGCACGGCATGCTGAGCCTTTGGTTAATTCCTCTTCCTGGTGGGAAATGAGAGTTAAATTGGCCCGTCCGGACACCTCCACCTAATCTCTCATTGGTTCTCCCTATTCCTGTTCATCTTCCGCAGAAATTGCTAACTGGGCCAAACAGGAGGTTAAAGGCACTGACTCTCCAAGTGGGGAGAGTGTTAGTAAAGCGTCTGGAATGTTGCACCCGAGTACCAGGGGACGAAAACTGAGACACATTTGAACACGTTTTCCGACCACATGGTGGATCATACTCTGGGTTCCACATGCATGTTTTAACTGAAGGAAGAATCCCTTAAACATGGAGAGTTGAGACCCATGGAATGGGTACCATGCAATATGACTTCAAAGGGTCTGCATTTGCTCACCGAACCTCACCAATCCTATCACTGCTGCGTTTATGCCGCTGTACACACACTTGATTCTCTTTCGGAGACATATAAATCCATAGGTTTTAAGATTCTTACTAGTCAGGTAGATTCTTACTAGTCAGGTATATTCTTAGGCGTTTAATATGGGGTGTTGAGTCCACTTCATTGAGCAAGGAGTAGCTCTTGTCTATTACATATTTGGCTTATGGAACGGTATCTGTGCTCATTTCAATCTCTGGTTTTATGCAGCACCCCAACTCACCCGTCCCCTTAAGCAAGCATAAGTTGGTTTTCTACATTTGACACCCTGTTCTGTTTTGTAATTCAGTTCTTGTGTAGCCAAGTTTACATTCCATGTATTAGTGATATCTTATGATGTTTCTTTTTCTGTGTGACTAATTTCACTTAGAATCATCGTACCTGAATCCACTCATTATGCTGCTACGGGCCTGATGACATAGATTTCATTGCTGAGTGATATTGCATTGTACGTAAGTACCACAATTTCTTTATCCATTTTTCGCTTTCTGTGATATTGAACTTGTACCGTAAACGAGGTTCTTGTAAACAGAGCCATCCCAAACTTTGGGGTGGCTGTGTCTTTTTGATTTTAATTTCCCTAAGCTATAGGACCATAAGTGGAAGTGCCCTAGGCTCTGTTGCTTTGTTTTTTGGATGTTTCAGGAAACACCATACACTTCTCCAGAGTGGCTGCTGGCAATTTACATCCCGCCCATCAGCATAACTAGGCTCCCAGTTCTCCATGGCCTGTCCTGCCTTTCTGGATTTTACACTTTTTTCAGATGGCCCTTTTGACCGGGGGGCAGTGAGACTTCATTGTAGTGCAGATTTCCTTTGCAAGCTTGCTTGGTTGGCCAAAAAGGGCGTATGCGTTTTTTCCTGAATATATTCAGGAAAAAACGCATACGCCCTTTTTGGCCAAGTGCATCATTGTGGACGTTCTGCCTCTTTTCCTATGCTTTACATGCAATTCCAGTCTACCTCCTGAAATCGGTTTCCTGCAATTCTGCCCTGCTTTCAACTCCTCTTGGCATCCTAATTCAATATATTTTTGGAAGATAGCTGTCATTTATAACTCTGCAGGTTTGTGAATTACAGTGCCCCTGAGCTCCTTTCTTCAACTCGCTTTCTTGTGAGCTGGCCGCAACACCGCAGGATTGCTTCAGGCCCTAGTTTGGTTCCGGCACGGCATGCTGAGCCTTTGGTTAATTCCTCTTCCTGGTGGGAAATGAGAGTTAAATTGGCCCGTCCGGACACCTCCACCTAATCTCTCATTGGTTCTCCCTATTCCTGTTCATCTTCCGCAGAAATTGCTAACTGGGCCAAACAGGAGGTTAAAGGCACTGACTCTCCAAGTGGGGAGAGTGTTAGTAAAGCGTCTGGAATGTTGCACCCGAGTACCAGGGGACCAAAACTGAGACACATTTGAACACGTTTTCCGACCACATGGTGGATCATACTCTGGGTTCCACATGCATGTTTTAGCTGAAGGAAGAATCCCTTAAACATGGAGAGTTGAGACCCATGGAATGGGTACCATGCAATATGTCTTCAAAGGGTCTGCATTTGCTCACCGAACCTCACCAATCCTATCACTGCTGCGTTTATGCCGCTGTACACACACTTGATTCTCTTTCGGAGACATATAAATCCATAGGTTTTAAGATACTTACTAGTCAGGTAGATTCTTACTAGTCAGGTATATTCTTAGGCGTTTAATATGGGGTGTTGAGTCCACTTCGTTGAGCAAGGAATAGCTCTTGTCTATTACATATTTGGCTTATGGAACGGTATCTGTGCTCATTTCAATCTCTGGTTTTATGCAGCACCCCAACTCACCCGTCCCCTTAAGCAAACATAAGTTGGTTTTCTACATTTGACACCCTGTTCTGTTTTGTAATTCAGTTCTTGTGTAGCCAAGTTTACATTCCGTGTATTAGTGATATCTTATGATGTTTCTTTTTCTGTGTGACTAATTTCACTTAGAATCATCGTACCTGAATCCACTCATTATGCTGCTATGGGCCTGATGACATAGATTTCATTGCTGAGTGATATTGCATTGTACGTAAGTACCACAATTTCTTTATCCATTTTTCGCTTTCTGTGATATTGAACTTGTACCGTAAACGAGGTTCTTGTAAACAGAGCCGTCCCAAACTTTGGGGTGGCTGTGTCTTTTTGATTTTAATTTCCCTAAGCTATAGGACCATAAGTGGAAGTGCCCTAGGCTCTGTTGCTTTGTTTTTTGGATGTTTCAGGAAACACCATACACTTCTCCAGAGTGGCTGCTGGCAATTTACATCCCGCCCATCAGCATAACTAGGCTCCCAGTTCTCCATGGCCTGTCCTGCCTTTCTGGATTTTACACTTTTTTCAGATGGCCCTTTTGACCGGGGGGCAGTGAGACTTCATTGTAGTGCAGATTTCCTTTGCAAGCTTGCTTGGTTGGCCAAAAAGGGCGTATGCGTTTTTTCCTGAATATATTCAGGAAAAAACGCATACGCCCTTTTTGGCCAAGTGCATCATTGTGGACGTTCTGCCTCTTTTCCTATGCTTTACATGCAATTCCAGTCTACCTCCTGAAATCGGTTTCCTGCAATTCTGCCCTGCTTTCAACTCCTCTTGGCAGCCTTACTTCAATATATTTTTGGAAGATAGCTGTCCTTTATAACTCTGCAGGTTTGTGAATTACAGTGCCCCTGAGCTCCTTTCTTCAACTCGCTTTCTTGTGAGCTGGCCGCAACACCGCAGGATTGCTTCTGGTCCTAGTGTGGTTCCGGCATGGCACGCTGAGCCTTTGGTTAATTCCTCTTACTGGTTGGAAATGAGAGTTAAATTTGCCCGTCTGGACACCTCCACCTAGTCTCTCATTGGTTCTCCCTATTCCTGTTCATTTTCCACAGAAATTGCAAACTGGGCCAAACAGGAGGTTAAAGGCACTGACTCTCCAAGTTGGGAGAGTGTTAGTAAAGCGTCTGGAATGTTACACCCGAGTACCAGGAAACAAAAATTGAGACACATTTGAACACGTTTTCCGATCACACGGTGGATCATACTCTGGGTTCCACATGCATGTTTTAGCTGAAGGAAGAATCCCTTAAACAGGGAGAGTTGAGACCCATGGAATGGGTACCATGCAATATGATTTCAAAGGGTCTGCATTTGCTCACCGAACCTCACCAATCCTATCACTGCTGCGTTTATGCCGCTGTACACACGCTTGATTCTCTTTCGGAGACATATAAATCCATAGGTTTTAAGATTCTTACTAGTCAGGTAGATTCTTACTAGTCAGGTATATTCTTAGGCGTTTAATATGGGGTGTTGAGTCCACTTCGTTGAGCAAGGAGTAGCTCTTGTCTATTACATATTTGGCTTATGGAACTGTATCTGTGCTCATTTCAATCTCTGGTTTTATGCAGCACCCCAACTCACCCGTCCCCTTAAGCAAGCATAAGTTGGTTTTCTACATTTGACACCCTCTTCTGTTTTGTAATTCAGTTCTTGTGTAGCCAAGTTTACATTCCATGTATTAGTGATATCTTATGATGTTTCATTTTCTGTGTGACTTATTTCACTTAGAATCATCGTACCTGAATCCACTCATTATGCTGCTACGGGCCTGATGACATAGATTTCATTGCTGAGTGATATTGCATTGTACGTAAGTACCACAATTTCTTTATCCATTTTTCGCTCTCTGTGATATTGAACTTGTACCATAAACGAGGTTATTGTAAACAGAGCCGTCCCAAACTTTGGGGTGGCTGTTTCTTTTTGATTTTAATTTCCCTAAGCTATAGGACCATAAGTGGAAGTGCCCTAGGCTCTGTTGCTTTGTTTTTTGGATGTTTCAGGAAACACCATACACTTCTCCAGAGTGGCTGCTGGCAATTTACATCCCGCCCATCAGCATAATTAGGCTCCGAGTTCTCCATGGCCTGTCCTGCCTTTCTGGATTTTACACTTTTTTCAGATGGCCCTTTTGACCGGGGGGCAGTGAGACTTCATTGTAGTGCAGATTTCCTTTGCAAGCTTGCTTGGTTGGCCAAAAAGGGCGTATGCGTTTTTCCCTGAATATATTCAGGAAAAAACGCATACGCCCTTTTTGGCCAAGTGCATCATTGTGGACGTTCTGCCTCTTTTCCTATGCTTTACATGCAATTCCAGTCTACCTCCTGAAATCGGTTTCCTGCAATTCTGCCCTGCTTTCAACTCCTCTTGGCATCCTAATTCAATATATTTTTGGAAGATAGCTGTCATTTATAACTCTGCAGGTTTGTGAATTACAGTGCGCCTGAGCTCCTTTCTTCAACTCGCTTTCTTGTGAGCTGGCCGCAACACCGCAGGATTGCTTCAGGCCCTAGTTTGGTTCGGGCACGGCATGCTGAGCCTTTGGTTAATTCCTCTTCCTGGTGGGAAATGAGAGTTAAATTGGCCCGTCCGGACACCTCCACCTAATCTCTCATTGGTTCTCCCTATTCCTGTTCATCTTCCGCAGAAATTGCTAACTGGGCCAAACAGGAGGTTAAAGGCACTGACTCTCCAAGTGGGGAGAGTGTTAGTAAAGCGTCTGGAATGTTGCACCCGAGTACCAGGGGACGAAAACTGAGACACATTTGAACACGTTTTCCGACCACATGGTGGATCATACCCTGGGTTCCACATGCATGTTTTAACTGAAGGAAGAATCCCTTAAACATGGAGAGTTGAGACCCATGGAATGGGTACCATGCAATATGACTTCAAAGGGTCTGCATTTGCTCACCGAACCTCACCAATCCTATCACTGCTGCGTTTATGCCGCTGTACACACACTTGATTCTCTTTCGGAGACATATAAATCCATAGGTTTTAAGATTCTTACTAGTCAGGTAGATTCTTACTAGTCAGGTATATTCTTAGGCGTTTAATATGGGGTGTTGAGTCCACTTCATGGAGAAAGGAGTAGCTCTTGTCTATTACATATTTGGCTTATGGAACGGTATCTGTGCTCATTTCAATCTCTGGTTTTATGCAGCACCCCAACTCACCCGTCCCCTTAAGCAAGCATAAGTTGGTTTTCTACATTTGACACCCTGTTCTGTTTTGTAATTCAGTTCTTGTGTAGCCAAGTTTACATTCCATGTATTAGTGATATCTTATGATGTTTCTTTTTCTGTGTGACTAATTTCACTTAGAATCATCGTACCTGAATCCACTCATTATGCTGCTACGGGCCTGATGACATAGATTTCATTGCTGAGTGATATTGCATTGTACGTAAGTACCACAATTTCTTTATCCATTTTTCGCTTTCTGTGATATTGAACTTGTACCGTAAACGAGGTTCTTGTAAACAGAGCCATCCCAAACTTTGGGGTGGCTGTGTCTTTTTGATTTTAATTTCCCTAAGCTATAGGACCATAAGTGGAAGTGCCCTAGGCTCTGTTGCTTTGTTTTTTGGATGTTTCAGGAAACACCATACACTTCTCCAGAGTGGCTGCTGGCAATTTACATCCCGCCCATCAGCATAACTAGGCTCCCAGTTCTCCATGGCCTGTCCTGCCTTTCTGGATTTTACACTTTTTTCAGATGGCCCTTTTGACCGGGGGGCAGTGAGACTTCATTGTAGTGCAGATTTCCTTTGCAAGCTTGCTTGGTTGGCCAAAAAGGGCGTATGCGTTTTTTCCTGAATATATTCAGGAAAAAACGCATACGCCCTTTTTGGCCAAGTGCATCATTGTGGACGTTCTGCCTCTTTTCCTATGCTTTAAATGCAATTCCAGTCTACCTCCTGAAATCGGTTTCCTGCAATTCTGCCCCGCTTTCAAGTCCTCTTGGCAGCCTTACTTCAGTATATTTTTGGACGATAGCTGTCATTTATAACTCTGCAGGTTTGTGAATTACAGTGCCCCTGAGCTCCTTTCTTCAACTCGCTTTCTTGTGAGCTGGCCGCAACACCGCAGGATTGCTTCAGGCCCTAATCTGGTTCCGGCACGGCACGCTGAGCCTTTGGTTAATTCCTCTTCCTGGTGGGAAATGAGAGTTAAATTGGCCCGTCTGGACACCTCCACCTAATCTCTCATTGGTTCTCCCTATTCCTGTTCATCTTCCGCAGAAATTGCAAACTGGGCCAAACAGGAGGTTAAAGGCACTGACTCTCCAAGTCGGGAGAGTGTTAGTAAAGCGTCTGGAATGTTGCACCCGAGTACCAGGGGACGAGAACTGAGACATATTGGAACACGTCTCCCGATCACACGGTTGATCATACTCTGGGTTCCATGTGCATGTTTTAGCTGAAGGAAGAATCCCTTAAACCTGGAGAGTTGAGACCCGTGGAATGGGTACCATGCAATATGACTTCAAAGGGTCTTCATTTGCTCACCGAACCTCTCCAATCCTATCACTGCTGCGTTTGTGCCCCTATACTCACGCTTGATTTTCTTTCAGAGACATAGCAATCCATAGGTTTTAAGATACTTACTAGTCAGGTACATTCTTAGGCGTTTAATATGGGGTGTTGAGTCCATTTCGTTGAGCAAGGAGTAGTTCTTGTCTATTCTATATTTGGCTTAAGGAACTTTATCTGTGCTCATTTCAATCTCTGGCTTTATGCAGCACCCCAACTCACCTTTCCCCTTAAGCAAGCATAAGTTGGTTTTCTAAATTTGAGACCCTGTTCTGTTTTGTAATCCAGTTCCTGTGTAGCCAAGTTTACATCCCGTGTATTAGTGATACCTTATGATGTTTCTTTTTCTGTGTGACTTATTTCAGTTAGAATCATCATACCTGAATCCACTCATTATGCTGCTACGGGCCTGATGACATAGATTTCATTGCTGAGTGATATTGCATTGTACGTAAGTACCACAACTTCTTTATCCATTTTTCACTTTCTGCGATATTGAACTTGTACCGTAAACGAGGTTCTTGTAAACAGAGCTGTCCCAAACTTTGGGGTGGCTGTGTCTTTTTGATTTTAATTTCCCTAAGCTATAGGACCATAAGTGGAAGTGCCCTAGGCTCTGTTGCTTTGTTTTTTAGATGTTTCAGGAAACACCATACACCTCTCCGGAGTGGCTCTTGGCAATTTACATCCCGCCCATCAGCATAACAAGGCTCCCAGTTCTCCATGGCCTGTCCTGCCTTTCTGGATTTTACACTTTTTTCAGATGGCCCTTTTGACCGGGGGGAAGTGAGACTTCATTGTAGTGCAGATTTCCTTTGCAAGCTTGCTTGGTTGGCCAAAAAGGACGTATGCGTTTTTTCCTGAATATATTCAGGAAAAAACGCATACGCCCTTTTTGGCCAAGTGCATCATTGTGGACGTTCTGCCTCTTTTCCTATGCTTTAAATGCAATTCCAGTCTACCTCCTGAAATCGGTTTCCTGCAATTCTGCCCCGCTTTCAAGTCCTCTTGGCAGCCTTACTTCAGTATATTTTTGGACGATAGCTGTCATTTATAACTCTGCAGGTTTGTGAATTACAGTGCCCCTGAGCTCCTTTCTTCAACTCGCTTTTTTGTGAGCTGGCCGCAACACCGCAGGATTGCTTCAGGCCCTAATCTGGTTCCGGCACGGCACGCTGAGCCTTTGGTTAATTCCTCTTCCTGGTGGGAAATGAGAGTTAAATTGGCCCGTCCGGACACCTCCACCTAATCTCTCATTGGTTCTCCCTATTCCTGTTCATCTTCCGCAGAAATTGCAAACTGGGCCAAACAGGAGATTAAAGGCACTGACTCTCCAAGTCGGGAGAGTGTTAGTAAAGCGTCTGGAATGTTGCACCCGAGTACCAGGGGACGAGAACTGAGACATATTGGAACACGTCTCCCGATCACACGGTTGATCATACTCTGGGTTCCACGTGCATGTTTTAGCTGAAGGCAGAATCCCTTAAACCTGGAGAGTTGAGACCCGTGGAATGGGTACCATGCAATATGACTTCAAAGGGTCTTCATTTGCTCACCGAACCTCTCCAATCCTATCACTGCTGCGTTTGTGCCCCTGTACACACGCTTGATTTTCTTTCAGAGACATAGCAATCCATAGGTTTTAAGATACTTACTAGTCAGGTACATTCTTAGGCGTTTAATATGGGGTGTTGAGTCCATTTCGTTGAGCAAGGAGTAGTTCTTGTCTATTCTATATTTGGCTTAAGGAACTTTATCTGTGCTCATTTCAATCTCTGGTTTTATGCAGCACCCCAACTCACCTTTCCCCTTAAGCAAGCATAAGTTGGTTTTCTAAATTTGAGACCCTGTTCTGTTTTGTAATCCAGTTCCTGTGTAGCCAAGTTTACATCCCGTGTATTAGTGATATCTTATGATGTTTCTTTTTCTGTGTGACTTATTTCAGTTAGAATCATCATACCTGAATCCACTCATTATGCTGCTACGGGCCTGATGACATAGATTTCATTGCTGAGTGATATTGCATTGTACGTAAGTACCACACCTTCTTTATCCATTTTTCACTTTCTGCGATATTGAACTTGTACCGTAAACGAGGTTCTTGTAAACAGAGCCGTCCCAAACTTTGGGGTGGCTGTGTCTTTTTGATTTTAATTTCCCTAAGCTATAGGACCATAAGTGGAAGTGCCCTAGGCTCTGTTGCTTTGTTTTTTAGATGTTTCAGGAAACACCATACACCTCTCCGGAGTGGCTCTTGGCAATTTACATCCCGCCCATCAGCATAACAAGGCTCCCAGTTCTCCATGGCCTGTCCTGCCTTTCTGGATTTTACACTTTTTTCAGATGGCCCTTTTGACCGGGGGGAAGTGAGACTTCATTGTAGTGCAGATTTCCTTTGCAAGCTTGCTTGGTTGGCCAAAAAGGACGTATGCGTTTTTTCCTGAATATATTCAGGAAAAAACGCATACGCCCTTTTTGGCCAAGTGCATCATTGTGGACGTTCTGCCTGTTTTCCTATGCTTTAAATGCAATTCCAGTCTACCTCCTGAAATCGGTTTCCTGCAATTCTGCCCCGCTTTCAAGTCCTCTTGGCAGCCTTACTTCAGTATATTTTTGGACGATAGCTGTCATTTATAACTCTGCAGGTTTGTGAATTACAGTGCCCCTGAGCTCCTTTCTTCAACTCGCTTTCTTGTGAGCTGGCCGCAACACCGCAGGATTGCTTCAGGCCCTAATCTGGTTCCGGCACGGCACGCTGAGCCTTTGGTTAATTCCTCTTCCTGGTGGGAAATGAGAGTTAAATTTGCCCGTCCAGACACCTCCACCTAGTCTCTCATTGGTTCTCCCTATTCCTGTTCATCTTCCGCAGAAATTGCAAACTGGGCCAAACAGGAGGTTAAAGGCACTGACTCTCCACGTCGGGAGAGTGTTAGTAAAGCGTCTGGAATGTTGCACCCGAGTACCAGGGGACGAGAACTGAGACATATTGGAACATGTCTCCCGATCACACGGGTGATCATACTCTGGGTTCCACGTGCATGTTTTACCTGAAGGCAGAATCCCTTAAACCTGGAGAGTTGAGACCCGTGGAATGGGTACCATGCAATATGACTTCAAAGGGTCTTCATTTGCTCACCGAACCTCTCCAATCCTATCACTGCTACGTTTATGCCCCTGTACACACGCTTGATTTTCTTTCAGAGACATAGCAATTCATAGGTTTTAAGATACTTACTAGTCAGGTACATTCTTAGGCGTTTAATATGGGGTGTTGAGTCCATTTCGTTGAGCAAGGAGTAGTTCTTGTCTATTCCATATTTGGCTTAAGGAACTTTATCTGTGTTCATTTAAATCTCTGGTTTTATGCAGCACCCCAACTCACCTTTCCCCTTAAGCAAGCATAAGTTGGTTTTCTAAATTTGAGACCCTGTTCTGTTTTGTAATCCAGTTCCTGTGTAGCCAAGTTTACATTCCGTGTATTAGTGATATCTTATGATGTTTCTTTTTCTGTGTGACTTATTTCAGTTAGAATCATCATACCTGAATCCACTCATTATGCTGCTATGGGCCTGATGACATAGATTTCATTGCTGAGTGATATTGCATTGTACGTAAGTACCACAACTTCTTTATCCATTTTTCACTTTCTGCGATATTGAACTTGTACCGTAAACGAGGTTCTTGTAAACAGAGCCGTCCCAAACTTTGGGGTGGCTGTGTCTTTTTGATTTTAATTTCCCTAAGCTATAGGACCATAAGTGGAAGTGCCCTAGGCTCTGTTGCTTTGTTTTTTAGATGTTTCAGGAAACACCATACACCTCTCCCGAGTGGCTGTTGGCAATTTACATCCCGCCCATCAGCATAACAAGGCTCCCAGTTCTCCATGGCCTGTCCTGCCTTTCTGGATTTTACACTTTTTTCAGATGGCCCTTTTGACCGGGGGGGAAGTGAGACTTCATTGTAGTGCAGATTTCCTTTGCAAGCTTGCTTGGTTGGCCAAAAAGGGCGTATGCGTTTTTTCCTGAATATATTCAGGAAAAAACGCATACGCCCTTTTTGGCCAAGTGCATCATTGTGGACGTTCTGCCTCTTTTCCTATGCTTTAAATGCAATTCCAGTCTACCTCCTGAAATCGGTTTCCTGCAATTCTGCCCCGCTTTCAAGTCCTCTTGGCAGCCTTACTTCAGTATATTTTTGGACGATAGCTGTCATTTATAACTCTGCAGGTTTGTGAATTACAGTGCCCCTGAGCTCCTTTCTTCAACTCGCTTTCTTGTGAGCTGGCCGCAACACCGCAGGATTGCTTCAGGCCCTAATCTGGTTCCGGCACGGCACGCTGAGCCTTTGGTTAATTCCTCTTCCTGGTGGGAAATGAGAGTTAAATTTGCCCGTCCACACACCTCCAGCTAGTCTCTCATTGGTTCTCCCTATTCCTGTTCATCTTCCGCAGAAATTGCAAACTGGGCCAAACAGGAGGTTAAAGGCACTGACTCTCCAAGTCGGGTGAGTGTTAGTAAAGCGACTGGAATGTTGCACCCGAGTACCAGGGGACGAGAACTGAGACATATTGGAACACGTCTCCCGATCACACGGTTGATCATACTCTGGGTTCCACGTGCATGTTTTAGCTGAAGGAAGAATCCCTTAAACCTGGAGAGTTGAGACCCGTGGAATGGGTACCATGCAATATGACTTCAAAGGGTCTTCATTTGCTCACCGAACCTCTCCAATCCTATCACTGCTGCGTTTGTGCCCCTGTACACACGCTTGATTTTCTTTCAGAGACATAGCAATCCATAGGTTTTAAGATACTTACTAGTCAGGTACATTCTTAGGCGTTTAATATGGGGTGTTGAGTCCATTTCGTTGAGCAAGGAGTAGTTCTTGTCTATTCTATATTTGGCTTAAGGAACTTTATCTGTGCTCATTTCAATCTCTGGTTTTATGCAGCACCCCAACTCACCTTTCCCCTTAAGCAAGCATAAGTTGGTTTTCTAAATTTGAGACCCTGTTCTGTTTTGTAATCCAGTTCCTGTGTAGCCAAGTTTACATCCCGTGTATTAGTGATATCTTATGATGTTTCTTTTTCTGTGTGACTTATTTCAGTTAGAATCATCATACCTGAATCCACTCATTATGCTGCTACGGGCCTGATGACATAGATTTCATTGCTGAGTGATATTGCATTGTACGTAAGTACCACAACTTCTTTATCCATTTTTCACTTTCTGCGATATTGAACTTGTACCGTAAACGAGGTTCTTGTAAACAGAGCCGTCCCAAACTTTGGGGTGGCTGTGTCTTTTTGATTTTAATTTCCCTAAGCTATAGGACCATAAGTGGAAGTGCCCTAGGCTCTGTTGCTTTGTTTTTTAGATGTTTCAGGAAACACCATACACCTCTCCGGAGTGGCTCTTGGCAATTTACATCCCGCCCATCAGCATAACAAGGCTCCCAGTTCTCCATGGCCTGTCCTGCCTTTCTGGATTTTACACTTTTTTCAGATGGCCCTTTTGACCGGGGGGAAGTGAGACTTCATTGTAGTGCAGATTTCCTTTGCAAGCTTGCTTGGTTGGCCAAAAAGGACGTATGCGTTTTTTCCTGAATATATTCAGGAAAAAACGCATACGCCCTTTTTGGCCAAGTGCATCATTGTGGACGTTCTGCCTGTTTTCCTATGCTTTAAATGCAATTCCAGTCTACCTCCTGAAATCGGTTTCCTGCAATTCTGCCCCGCTTTCAAGTCCTCTTGGCAGCCTTACTTCAGTATATTTTTGGACGATAGCTGTCATTTATAACTCTGCAGGTTTGTGAATTACAGTGCCCCTGAGCTCCTTTCTTCAACTCGCTTTCTTTTGAGCTGGCCGCAACACCGCAGGATTGCTTCAGGCCCTAATCTGGTTCCGGCACGGCACGCTGAGCCTTTGGTTAATTCCTCTTCCTGGTGGGAAATGAGAGTTAAATTTGCCCGTCCAGACACCTCCACCTAGTCTCTCATTGGTTCTCCCTATTCCTGTTCATCTTCCGCAGAAATTGCAAACTGGGCCAAACAGGAGGTTAAAGGCACTGACTCTCCACGTCGGGAGAGTGTTAGTAAAGCGTCTGGAATGTTGCACCCGAGTACCAGGGGACGAGAACTGAGACATATTGGAACATGTCTCCCGATCACACGGGTGATCATACTCTGGGTTCCACGTGCATGTTTTACCTGAAGGCAGAATCCCTTAAACCTGGAGAGTTGAGACCCGTGGAATGGGTACCATGCAATATGACTTCAAAGGGTCTTCATTTGCTCACCGAACCTCTCCAATCCTATCACTGCTACGTTTATGCCCCTGTACACACGCTTGATTTTCTTTCAGAGACATAGCAATTCATAGGTTTTAAGATACTTACTAGTCAGGTACATTCTTAGGCGTTTAATATGGGGTGTTGAGTCCATTTCGTTGAGCAAGGAGTAGTTCTTGTCTATTCCATATTTGGCTTAAGGAACTTTATCTGTGTTCATTTAAATCTCTGGTTTTATGCAGCACCCCAACTCACCTTTCCCCTTAAGCAAGCATAAGTTGGTTTTCTAAATTTGAGACCCTGTTCTGTTTTGTAATCCAGTTCCTGTGTAGCCAAGTTTACATTCCGTGTATTAGTGATATCTTATGATGTTTCTTTTTCTGTGTGACTTATTTCAGTTAGAATCATCATACCTGAATCCACTCATTATGCTGCTATGGGCCTGATGACATAGATTTCATTGCTGAGTGATATTGCATTGTACGTAAGTACCACAACTTCTTTATCCATTTTTCACTTTCTGCGATATTGAACTTGTACCGTAAACGAGGTTCTTGTAAACAGAGCCGTCCCAAACTTTGGGGTGGCTGTGTCTTTTTGATTTTAATTTCCCTAAGCTATAGGACCATAAGTGGAAGTGCCCTAGGCTCTGTTGCTTTGTTTTTTAGATGTTTCAGGAAACACCATACACCTCTCCCGAGTGGCTGTTGGCAATTTACATCCCGCCCATCAGCATAACAAGGCTCCCAGTTCTCCATGGCCTGTCCTGCCTTTCTGGATTTTACACTTTTTTCAGATGGCCCTTTTGACCGGGGGGAAGTGAGACTTCATTGTAGTGCAGATTTCCTTTGCAAGCTTGCTTGGTTGGCCAAAAAGGGCGTATGCGTTTTTTCCTGAATATATTCAGGAAAAAACGCATACGCCCTTTTTGGCCAAGTGCATCATTGTGGACGTTCTGCCTCTTTTCCTATGCTTTAAATGCAATTCCAGTCTACCTCCTGAAATCGGTTTCCTGCAATTCTGCCCCGCTTTCAAGTCCTCTTGGCAGCCTTACTTCAGTATATTTTTGGACGATAGCTGTCATTTATAACTCTGCAGGTTTGTGAATTACAGTGCCCCTGAGCTCCTTTCTTCAACTCGCTTTCTTGTGAGCTGGCCGCAACACCGCAGGATTCCTTCAGGCCCTAATCTGGTTCCGGCACGGCACGCTGAGCCTTTGGTTAATTCCTCTTCCTGGTGGGAAATAAGAGTTAAATTTGCCCGTCCAGACACCTCCAGCTAGTCTCTCATTGGTTCTCCCTATTCCTGTTCATCTTCTGCAGAAATTGCTAACTGGGCCAAACAGGAGGTTAAAGGCACTGACTCTCCAAGTCGGGAGAGTGTTAGTAAAGCGTCTGGAATGTTGCACCCGAGTACCAGGGGACGAGACCTGAGACATATTGGAACATGTCTCCCGATCACACGGGTGATCATACTCTGGGTTCCACGTGCATGTTTTACCTGAAGGCAGAATCCCTTAAACCTGGAGAGTTGAGACCCGTGGAATGGGTACCATGCAATATGACTTCAAAGGGTCTTCATTTGCTCACCGAACCTCTCCAATCCTATCACTGCTGCGTTTGTGCCCCTGTACACACGCTTGATTTTCTTTCAGAGACATAGCAATCCATAGGTTTTAAGATACTTACTAGTCAGGTACATTCTTAGGCGTTTAATATGGGGTGTTGAGTCCATTTCGTTGAGCAAGGAGTAGTTCTTGTCTATTCTATATTTGGCTTAAGGAACTTTATCTGTGCTCATTTCAATCTCTGGTTTTATGCAGCACCCCAACTCACCTTTCCCCTTAAGCAAGCATAAGTTGGTTTTCTAAATTTGAGACCCTGTTCTGTTTTGTAATCCAGTTCCTGTGTAGCCAAGTTTACATCCCGTGTATTAGTGATATCTTATGATGTTTCTTTTTCTGTGTGACTTATTTCAGTTAGAATCATCATACCTGAATCCACTCATTATGCTGCTACGGGCCTGATGACATAGATTTCATTGCTGAGTGATATTGCATTGTACGTAAGTACCACAACTTCTTTATCCATTTTTCACTTTCTGCGATATTGAACTTGTACCGTAAACGAGGTTCTTGTAAACAGAGCCGTCCCAAACTTTGGGGTGGCTGTGTCTTTTTGATTTTAATTTCCCTAAGCTATAGGACCATAAGTGGAAGTGCCCTAGGCTCTGTTGCTTTGTTTTTTAGATGTTTCAGGAAACACCATACACCTCTCCCGAGTGGCTGTTGGCAATTTACATCCCGCCCATCAGCATAACAAGGCTCCCAGTTCTCCATGGCCTGTCCTGCCTTTCTGGATTTTACACTTTTTTCAGATGGCCCTTTTGACCGGGGGGAAGTGAGACTTCATTGTAGTGCAGATTTCCTTTGCAAGCTTGCTTGTTTGGCCAAAAAGGGCGTATGCGTTTTTTCCTGAACATATTCAGGAAAAAACTCATACGCCCTTTTTGGCCAAGTGCATCATTGTGGACGTTCTGCCTCTTTTCCTATGCTTTAAATGCAATTCCAGTCTACCTCCTGAAATCGGTTTCCTGCAATTCTGCCCCGCTTTCAAGTCCTCTTGGCAGCCTTACTTCAGTATATTTTTGGACGATAGCTGTCATTTATAACTCTGCAGGTTTGTGAATTACAGTGCCCCTGAGCTCCTTTCTTCAACTCGCTTTCTTGTGAGCTGGCCGCAACACCGCAAGATTGCTTCAGGCCCTAATCTGGTTCCGGCACGGCACGCTGAGCCTTTGGTTAATTCCTCTTCCTGGTGGGAAATGAGAGTTAAATTTGCCCGTCCAGTCACCTCCAGCTAGTCTCTCATTGGTTCTCCCTATTCCTGTTCATCTTCCGCAGAAATTGCAAACTGGGCCAAACAGGAGGTTAAAGGCACTGACTCTCCAAGTCGGGAGAGTGTTAGTAAAGCGTCTGGAATGTTGCACCCGAGTACCAGGGGACGAGAACTGAGACATATTGGAACACGTCTCCCGATCACACGGTTGATCATACTCTGGGTTCCACGTGCATGTTTTAGCTGAAGGAAGAATCCCTTAAACCTGGAGAGTTGAGACCCGTGGAATGGGTACCATGCAATATGACTTCAAAGGGTCTTCATTTGCTCACCGAACCTCTCCAATCCTATCACTGCTGCGTTTGTGCCCCTGCACACACGCTTGATTTTCTTTCAGAGACATAGCAATTCATAGGTTTTAAGATACTTACTACTCAGGTACATTCTTAGGCGTTTAATATGGGGTGTTGAGTCCATTTCGTTGAGCAAGGAGTAGTTCTTGTCTATTCCATATTTGGCTTAAGGAACTTTATCTGTGTTCATTTAAATCTCTGGTTTTATGCAGCACCCCAACTCACCTTTCCCCTTAAGCAAGCATAAGTTGGTTTTCTAAATTTGAGACCCTGTTCTGTTTTGTAATCCAGTTCCTGTGTAGCCAAGTTTACATTCCGTGTATTAGTGATATCTTATGATGTTTCTTTTTCTGTGTGACTTATTTCAGTTAGAATCATCATACCTGAATCCACTCATTATGCTGCTACGGGCCTGATGACATAGATTTCATTGCTGAGTGATATTGCATTGTACGTAAGTACCACAACTTCTTTACCCATTTTTTACTTTCTGCGATATTGAACTTGTACCGTAAACGAGGTTCTTGTAAACAGAGCCGTCCCAAACTTTGGGGTGGCTGTGTCTTTTTGATTTTAATTTCCCTAAGCTATAGGACCATAAGTGGAAGTGCCCTAGGCTCTGTTGCTTTGTTTTTTAGATGTTTCAGGAAACACCATACACCTCTCCCGAGTGGCTGTTGGCAATTTACATCCCGCCCATCAGCATAACAAGGCTCCCAGTTCTCCATGGCCTGTCCTGCCTTTCTGGATTTTACACTTTTTTCAGATGGCCCTTTTGACCGGGGGGAAGTGAGACTTCATTGTAGTGCAGATTTCCTTTGCAAGCTTGCTTGGTTGGCCAAAAAGGGCGTATGCGTTTTTTCCTGAATATATTCAGGAAAAAACGCATACGCCCTTTTTGGCCAAGTGCATCATTGTGGACGTTCTGCCTCTTTTCCTATGCTTTAAATGCAATTCCAGTCTACCTCCTGAAATCGGTTTCCTGCAATTCTGCCCCGCTTTCAAGTCCTCTTGGCAGCCTTACTTCAGTATATTTTTGGACGATAGCTGTCATTTATAACTCTGCAGGTTTGTGAATTACAGTGCCCCTGAGCTCCTTTCTTCAACTCGCTTTCTTGTGAGCTGGCCGCAACACCGCAGGATTGCTTCAGGCCCTAATCTGGTTCCGGCACGGCACGCTGAGCCTTTGGTTAATTCCTCTTCCTGGTGGGAAATGAGAGTTAAATTTGCCCGTCCAGACACCTCCAGCTAGTCTCTCATTGGTTCTCCCTATTCCTGTTCATCTTCCGCAGAAATTGCAAACTGGGCCAAACAGGAGGTTAAAGGCACTGACTCTCCAAGTCGGGAGAGTGTTAGTAAAGCGTGTGGAATGCTGCACCCGAGTACCAGGGGACGAGAACTGAGACATATTGGAACACGTCTCCCGATCACACGGTTGATCATACTCTGGGTTCCACGTGCATGTTTTAGCTGAAGGAAGAATCCCTTAAACCTGGAGAGTTGAGACCCGTGGAATGGGTACCATGCAATATGACTTCAAAGGGTCTTCATTTGCTCACCGAACCTCTCCAATCCTATCACTGCTGCGTTTGTGCCCCTGTACACACGCTTGATTTTCTTTCAGAGACATAGCAATCCATAGGTTTTAAGATACTTACTAGTCAGGTACATTCTTAGGCGTTTAATATGGGGTGTTGAGTCCATTTCGTTGAGCAAGGAGTAGTTCTTGTCTATTCTATATTTGGCTTAAGGAACTTTATCTGTGCTCATTTCAATCTCTGGTTTTATGCAGCACCCCAACTCACCTTTCCCCTTAAGCAAGCATAAGTTGGTTTTCTAAATTTGAGACCCTGTTCTGTTTTGTAATCCAGTTCCTGTGTAGCCAAGTTTACATCCCGTGTATTAGTGATATCTTATGATGTTTCTTTTTCTGTGTGACTTATTTCAGTTAGAATCATCATACCTGAATCCACTCATTATGCTGCTACGGGCCTGATGACATAGATTTCATTGCTGAGTGATATTGCATTGTACGTAAGTACCACACCTTCTTTATCCATTTTTCACTTTCTGCGATATTGAACTTGTACCGTAAACGAGGTTCTTGTAAACAGAGCCGTCCCAAACTTTGGGGTGGCTGTGTCTTTTTGATTTTAATTTCCCTAAGCTATAGGACCATAAGTGGAAGTGCCCTAGGCTCTGTTGCTTTGTTTTTTAGATGTTTCAGGAAACACCATACACCTCTCCCGAGTGGCTGTTGGCAATTTACATCCCGCCCATCAGCATAACAAGGCTCCCAGTTCTCCATGGCCTGTCCTGCCTTTCTGGATTTTACACTTTTTTCAGATGGCCCTTTTGACCGGGGGGAAGTGAGACTTCATTGTAGTGCAGATTTCCTTTGCAAGCTTGCTTGGTTGGCCAAAAAGGGCGTATGCGTTTTTTCCTGAATATATTCAGGAAAAAACGCATACGCCCTTTTTGGCCAAGTGCATCATTGTGGACGTTCTGCCTCTTTTCCTATGCTTTAAATGCAATTCCAGTCTACCTCCTGAAATCGGTTTCCTGCAATTCTGCCCCGCTTTCAAGTCCTCTTGGCAGCCTTACTTCAGTATATTTTTGGACGATAGCTGTCATTTATAACTCTGCAGGTTTGTGAATTACAGTGCCCCTGAGCTCCTTTCTTCAACTCGCTTTCTTGTGAGCTGGCCGCAACACCGCAGGATTGCTTCAGGCCCTAATCTGGTTCCGGCACGGCACGCTGAGCCTTTGGTTAATTCCTCTTCCTGGTGGGAAATGAGAGTTAAATTTGCCCGTCCAGACACCTCCAGCTAGTCTCTCATTGGTTCTCCCTATTCCTGTTCATTTTCCGCAGAAATTGCAAACTGGGCCAAACAGGAGGTTAAAGGCACTGACTCTCCAAGTCGGGAGAGTGTTAGTAAAGCGTCTGGAATGTTGCACCCGAGTACCAGGGGACGAGAACTGAGACATATTGGAACATGTCTCCCGATCACACGGGTGATCATACTCTGGGTTCCACGTGCATGTTTTACCTGAAGGCAGAATCCCTTAAACCTGGAGAGTTGAGACCCGTGGAATGGGTACCATGCAATATGACTTCAAAGGGTCTTCATTTGCTCACCGAACCTCTCCAATCCTATCACTGCTGCGTTTATGCCCCTGTACACACGCTTGATTTTCTTTCAGAGACATAGCAATCCATAGGTTTTAAGATACTTACTAGTCAGGTACATTCTTAGGCGTTTAATATGGGGTGTTGAGTCCATTTCGTTGAGCAAGGAGTAGTTCTTGTCTATTCCATATTTGGCTTAAGGAACTTTATCTGTGCTCATTTCAATCTCTGGTTTTATGCAGCACCCCAACTCACCTTTCCCCTTAAGCAAGCATAAGTTGGTTTTCTAAATTTGAGACCCTGTTCTGTTTTGTAATCCAGTTCCTGTGTAGCCAAGTTTACATTCCGTGTATTAGTGATATCTTATGATGTTTCTTTTTCTGTGTGACTTATTTCAGTTAGAATCATCATACCTGAATCCACTCATTATGCTGCTACGGGCCTGATGACATAGATTTCATTGCTGAGTGATATTGCATTGTACGTAAGTACCAGAACTTCTTTATCCATTTTTCACTTTCTGCGCTATTGAACTTGTACCGTAAACGAGGTTCTTGTAAACAGAGCCATCCCAAACATTGGGGTGGCTGTGTCTTTTTGATTTTAATTTCCCTAAGCTATAGGACCATAAGTGGAAGTGCCCTAGGCTCTGTTGCTTTGTTTTTTAGGTATTTCAGGAAACACCATACACTTCTCCAGAGTGGCTCTTGGCAATTTACATCCCGCCCATCAGCATAACAAGGCTCCCAGTTCTCCATGGCCTGTCCTGCCTTTCTGGATTTTACACTTTTTTCAGATGGCCCTTTTGACCGGGGGGAAGTGAGACTTCATTGTAGTGCAGATTTCCTTTGCAAGCTTGCTTGGTTGGCCAAAAAGGGCGTATGCGTTTTTTCCTGAATATATTCAGGAAAAAACGCATACGCCCTTTTTGGCCAAGTGCATCATTGTGGACGTTCTGCGTCTTTTCCTATGCTTTAAATGCAATTCCAGTCTACCTCCTGAAATCGGTTTCCTGCAATTCTGCCTTGCTTTCAATGCCTTTTCATAGCCTTACCTCAATATATTTTTTGAAAATAGTTGGCCTTTATAACTCTGCATGTTTTTGAATTGCAGTGGCCCTTAGCTCCATTTTTCAGCTCTTATTTTTGTGGTCTTGCCTCATAACCACATGATTCCTTCAGGCCCTATTCTTCTTCTGGAGCACCTTGCTGTGCCTTTGTTTTATTCTTCTTACTGATGTGAAATTAGAGTGACATATGCCCATTGAAACCGCTACAGCTAGTTTCTCACTGGTTTCCCCTATTCCCATTCATCCTCCGCACTAACTGCAGACTGTGTGATACCAGAACTTAAAGGCATTGACTCTCCATGTGGGGATATTGTTAGTAAAGTGGCTGGAATGTCGATCCGGAGCCCCAGGAGAGGAAAAATGAGGTGCGTTTTAGAAACCTTTCCCGATCATATGGTATACCAGTCGCTCAGTTTCCCAGGCATGGTTTAGCTGTAGGAAGATTCCCTTCAACCTGGAGTGTTGGGACCCTGGAATGAGTAGCATGAAGTATTGCATTAAACTTTTGGCAGTTGCTCACCAAAGCTCACCAATCCTCTCAGCCCCAAGTGTCCAGCCTTATGTCTTATCCAGCTGTGGGTTTATATGTGGTCAATCCAGGTTGCATCACAGCCCCTGAGCGAATTTTGTAAGAATTTTTCTCTCTTTCATTGTTTCTGCGTTTTGTTTTTAAAATTTATTTCTATAATGGGGTTTAGCTCACTTTCACTGCTGTGTTTGTGCTGCTCTGCACACACTTGATTCCCTTATGGAGATATATCAATACATGGGTTTTAAGATTCTTATTACTCAGATATATTTCTCTGCGGTGTATAGGGTGTGTTGAGGCCAGTTCATTGAGCAAGGTGTAGATCTTGTCTAATACCTATTTGGTTTATTGAACGGTATCTGTGCTAATTTTAAACTCTGGTTTTATGCATCACCCCACCTCTCCTTTCCCCTTAAGCTGACATAAGTGTGTTTTCTAAATGTGAGACACTGTTCTGTTCTGTAATTCATTTCTTGTGCAGCCATATTTACCCTCCCTCTATAAGTGATATCTTATGATATGTTTCTTTTTCTGTTTGACTTATTTCAAGTAGTATTATCGGACCTAAATCCACTCTTTATCCTTCTACTAGCCTTATTACATTGATTTCATGGTGAAGAGATATTCCATTGTACATAAGTACCACATCTTCTTTATCCATTGTTCTCTTTCCTGGGATATTTAAGGTGTACTGAAGTTGAGGTTCTTGTAAACAGAGTAGCCCTAAACTGTGGTGTGCTTGTGTCTTGTTGATTTTTAGACTTCCCTAGATATACTCCCATGATTGGAAGTGTCCTATGCTCTGTAGCTCTGTTTTTTAGATGATTTAGGAACCACCATACACTTCTCCAGAGTGGCTCTCGGCAGTTCACACACTGCCCATCAGCGTATAAAGGCTCCCTGTTCTCCATGGCCTGTCCTACATTTCTGGTTTTTACAATTTTTTAGGATGGCCCTTTTGACCGGTGGGAAATGAGACTTCTTTGTTGTGCACATTTGCATTGCTTGCTTGCTTCGTTGCCCATAAAGTGCGCATGCGTTTTTTCCTGGATATAATCAGGAAAAAACGCATACGCCCTTTTGGGCCAACTGCATCATTGTCGAAATTCTGCCGCTTTTTATGTGCTTTAAAGACGAGTCCAATCTATCTCTTGAAATCTGTTTCTTGCAATTCTGTCTTGCATTCAGATCCTCTTCTTTGCCTTACCTCAACATATTTTTGGACGTTAGTTTTCATTTATAACTCTGCAGGTTTGTGAATTGCAGTGACCCTGAGCTCCATTTTTTAAGTTGCTCTTTTGTGAGCTGAACTCAAACCCGCAGGATTGCTTTAGGCCCTATTTTGGCTCCGGCGAGGCGGGCTGAGCCTTTTTTCATTTCTTATTCTTAATGGGAAATTAGAGTGATATGTGCCCGTCCAAACCCCTACAACTATTCTCTCATTGGTTCCCCCTCTTCCCGTTCATCCTCCTCACAATTTGCAAAATGTGTGAAACAGAAGTTTAAACGTGCTGATTCTCCAAGTGGGGAGATTCTAAGTAACGTGGCTGGAATGATGAACAGGAGCACCAGGAGAGGATAAATGAGCTGCATTTTAGACACATCTCCCGATCACATGGTGTACAGTCCTCTGGGTTTTCCATGCATGTTTTAGCTGTAGGAAGATCCCTTGAACCTGCAGATTTGGGACCCATTGAATGGGTACCAGGTAGTATTACTTTAAAGGGTGTGCATTTCCTCACCCAACCTCACATTTCTCTTAGTGCAAACAGTTTCCAGCCTTATGTCTCATCCTGCTGTGGGTCTAGATGTGTTCAATCCATGTTGCATCACCGGCCCTGAGGAAAAGTTGTAAGAGGTTTTCTCTCTGTCGTTTATTTTTTTCAATTTATTACTATATTGGTTACAGCTGATTTTCAAAGCTCTGTTTCTTGCTGCTGTACATCCACTTGATCCACGTATGGAGAGACATCAATAAATTCTTTTTCAGATTCTTACCAGTCGTATATATTCTTTTCCGGTGACTTGAGTGTGCTGAGTGCAGTTCTTTTAGCTACCGTGTAGGCCTTGTTGATTATCAGTTTGGTATTTGGAATGGTATCTTTGCTAATTTCAACCTCCTGGATGATGCCTCACCCCTCCCCACCTTTCCCGTTTAGCAGCCTTATGCGTGTTTTCTACATATTTGACTATGTTTTTGTTTTGTAATTTATTTCATGTGTAGCCATTTTGGATTCCACCTTTAAGTGATATCTTATGATATGTGTCTTTTTCTTTTTGAATTATGTCACTTAGAATGATCATACGTAACTCCTCCGGAGTTGTTACAACTGGCCATATTTCATAGATTTCCAGGCTGAATAATATTCCACTCTACCTAAGTACCACATGTCTATCCATTTTTTCCCTCCAGAGACATTTAAGTTATATCCTAGTCGAGGATCTTTTAAACAGAGAGGGGGTAAACATTGGGGTGCCTGTGTCCTCTCGATTTTTGTTTTTCCCAAGATATACGCCCATGAGTGCAAGTGCCCTATGCTCTGTAGCTCATTTTTTAGATGCTTTAGTAAACACAATACACTTCTCCAGAATGGCCGTTGGCAATATACATTTCCACTATAAGTCTCACAGGGCTCCCTCTTCTCCTTGCCCTGTCCTGCATTTCTGTTGTTTACGCTTTATGAGGATGGCTCTTCTGACTGATGCGAAGTGATATCTTTTGTAGTATTGATTTCCAGTGCCCACCTGTTTGGTTGGCTAAAAAAGTGTATGCCCTTTTCTTGAATATATACAGAAAAAAACGCATACACCCTTTTTGGCCAACTGCAATGTTGGCAATGTTCAGCCCCTTTTCTTGTGCTTAATGGCGAGTCCTTTCTACCTCCTCAAATCCCTTTCCTGCCATTCTCCCTTGCTTACAAGTCCCTTTCTCTGACTTTCCTCAAGACATTTTTCAGTGATGGATATTTTCAACTCTGCAGTTTCGTGAATTTTACTGCCCCTGAGTTCCATTGTTCAACTTGTGTTTATGGGAACTGGCCACAAAGCAGCGGGATTTCCTCAAGCCCTATACTGTTTCCATGGGCAACCCTAGCCTTTGGTCAATTCGTCTTCCTGATTGGAAATTAGAGTGACATGTGCCTGTCTGAACACCTAGGACTTGTCTCTCATTGTTCCTCATCCTTCTGCTTCATCCTCTGGACAAATTCCAAACTGTACGCAACAGGATGTTGACAGTGCTGCCATCTCCAAGTGGGGAGACTGTTAGTAAAGACGCTGGATGGGTGAACCCGAGCACCAGGAGATGAGGAGATGAGATGCCTTCTCCAAACTCTTCCCAATCAGACGGTATACCATCCTCTGGGTGTGACAGACATGTTTTAGCAGTAGGAAGAGTCCCATTCATGTAAGGAGAACACCAGGGCTTTTTCAAAATCAGTGTCTCCCCGAAACCCAAACTGGGGAATTTTTTAAGCTACGGCTACACATATGTTCATTAAGGGCCTTGGGAAGTAGGCAGAGTCCAAACTTTAGATGATTGAAGTCTTCAGGGTCAGAAGCACTCACCACCAGCTTCCCTTAGGTTACACTTTAACTGTCATTGATAGATGATGTCAATAAAAATATCTATTCTTTTTCAGATTATTTCCCCTTATAGGTTATTGCAAAATGTTGAGTGTAGTTCCCTGTGCTATACAGTAGTTCCTTGTTGATGATCTATTTTATACATAGCAGTGTGTATGTGTTAATCCCAAACTGTTACTTTATCCCTCCTCCCACCTTTCCCCTTTGGTAATAATAAATTATAAGATTTTATACTTCTCAGAAATGGGGGAGCTGAAAGAGAGGTATCATTTTCAATGGAAAAGCATTTAAAACAAGATTGAAGCTTTAACCAAGATTATTAGATGTACATCCTTGGAAAGAAATCACTTCGTTTCTCTAATATTGACCTGACAAATAAGACAAACCTTTTCACTGAACTTGCTTATAATAAAGTGATGGAAATATCAAATGGGAGTGTTAGAAACATCTTATTTTACCCGAGCCTTATACACTGTTCTATGTTAACTACAGTTTGGCTCACACATCTGTTCATTGAGGTTACAATAGTCTCAATTTCTGTTACTGATCCTCCAGAGTGGACCCCAACAAGTGTCCCCCTGCGCAGTGTCATTGGGGCCAACAGATCGAGACTGAGTTTGGTTCACAAGCAAAGGAAACTTTATATTTTGATCAGAGAATGGAGAGGTGAGAGCATGCACTACCCCGTGGGCTGTGGGCTGGGCTGCTGTGTAGAGATCCTGTCAGAGTCAGTGGGAGGGAGGGGGCGGAGCTCTCAAGGGCTGGGTTGGCTGCAGCTCAGGCTCTATATCGCGGAGTCTGCACTGGGCCCCAGGAGCTGAGGTGTCGACACAGCCATTCTGCACTAGGAAATCTGGTCTGAAGTGCCGGGTGTGGAACCTCTGCATGTGGGACCCTAGGAGCACATAAAATTAGACAAAGCACAAAGGATAAAAAAGGTTAGACTTGACTTTATTGCCCAGATTCTATTTTTATCTCCCAGGGATTTTTAATGGGCTTTGCTGGGGACAAACCGCTCCTCTGCCTTTTGTCCCGTTCCTCATTCTTGGAGTGCTGAGGGTGCAGACCCTTCTTCTGTAACTGCTGAGTGCTGAGTTGGGAGTCCTCATACCCGGGGGCGAGGGTCAGAGCTTCTCCCCAGCAGCCTCCAGGTGACGTTGATTGTCCCCAGGACCCCTGCCTCCCTGCTCGTCCACCTGAGCACCAACATTGGAAGTGTTATAGATTCTAATGACCTTTAAGGGTCCAGGAAAGAGATGTGCAGAGACGCTGTGGGGGCCGGTTTCACCCCGCCCCACATTTGTTCGGCCACCTTAGGCTGACCGTTTCTGCCAGCCTAGATGCTCTGACCAGTAGTCTGCGCTTTCTTCAATTAGGCCCCTGAATTAACGTACAAACAGCACCAGGTGTCAGAGCCCTGCCCGCTCAAGTCCCACACAGTCCAGGGTCAGTGGTGATCAAGGACCATGATGGCCACTGAGTCAACAGCCTTTTGAAGTAAACAGGAGTCCAGCCGGTCTTATTGGCCACCATCATCACAGTGTCTGTAGGCTTTTCTATGGTGACAGTGTGATATACGGTTCCCCCGCCAAGATTATTAGCTCCCCTCTGGGTGCAGTAAGTCCTGCAAGCAGTAGTCTACTCTTTTGGGACACACTCTTGTTGTTTTATGAGAGAAACTCCAGGTCAAGTGATGTTCACACGAGTCGTCATGGTGCCCTGTTGCCCCCGGTTATCTCTCTGGATGTTGGAGTTGGAGGGCCTCCTCACTCGAGGTCGGTGTGCCCACGGAGCGAACCCTGCAACTTCAGGGCATGGTTGGTGATTAGGATCACCACGTGGGGTCCTTTTCCCTTAGGAGGGAGGTGGCCTTTTGGGCTGCTGATTTCCAGGTTTTTAGATACCGCCAGTATCTTGGCCAGATGTGGCAGTGGGCCAAGCCCCTTGGTGACTGTAGTTTATCCTACCTGGATGGCATTCTTGCATTGTTCCATTTCAAGTGGTCCCAGTTTTTGCACTAATTCTCCAATGGCGATTCACCTTTCACTGGGAATGTAAAGGTCAAAGGGTTTAGCTAAATTAGGGAGTTCCAGGGCAAGGGTCTGAATTGACTGCTCTTTCCATTCTTGAAAGGCCACTTCTGGATTCTATTCAAAAAGATCATCATCTTTTCCTTTCAGTGTTTCATATAGAGGCCCAGCTAGTAGACTGTAGTTAGGGATCCAGAAGCAGCAAACCCTGGCCTCCCCAGGAACCCCTAAGCTGTCTTCTAGTTTTAGAAAGGGGTAAGGCTGAAAATGGTTTCTTCCCTTTCCTGGGATGGGCTTCTCCGACCTTCTGTGAGAATGAAGCCCAGGCAGGTCACCGCAGTCTGTGATATTTGAGCTTTTTCTTGGACAACTTCTATCCTTTATTGGCTTGGTAGTTCAGAGGCCTCCTTAGTAGGGCTGGCGATCAGAATGTCATCTGCGTACTGAAGGAGGGTTTCCTTTTCCAGAGGTAGAACTTTTAGGTCTTTAGCTAAGGTTTCCCCAAAGATGGTGTGGGAATATTTGCACCCTTGGGGCAAGACGGCCCGTAAGTATTGTTTTATTTGTATGTTGAGTCCTGCCACTCACAAGCCAAAATTTCTTGTGACTCTGGGACTAATGGAATACAAAAGAAGGCATCATTGAAGACTAATACAGAATACCATGTCCTGGTGGTTGGTAGAATGACCAGCAGGGTGTAGGAATTAGGAGCAACTGGAGGTATATCCTCGGTGGCTTCACTGACTGTCCTGACATCCTTTACCAGGTCCCCAGCAGCCCATGGGGCACTCGTGGTCAGACCAATCCCAGAATATGGAGCTCACCTGGGCAGGTACCCCACCCCCACCCCAGCCCACGGGGCTCTGGTGGTCAGGCCCCTCCCAGGATACAGAGTTACCCTTGCAGGTACCGTGGCAGGGCTGGGCACACAGGAACCGTGCACATAGCCCTCATTGCAGAGCACCCCCAGCTCACCTGTCACTCAGAGCTGACACAGAGCACCTCAGAGCAGGACTTGAACTAACAAACAGCAGCTGTGACAGGTCTGTGACCCTGGGCATCACTCTGTGCGGCCTCCCTCCACCTGGTCTTCCAGAGACTTCCACTGCACCCAGGGCACCAGGCCTCTGTCTCCAACCACCACCCACCCCTCCTCTCCCTGACTCCTGGGTTCCTCTCATTAAGAGAGGGTTTTCTTGAAGTTGTCTCCCACTCATGGGCCAGATAAAATGATTAGAAAACAAGCCAAAGCTGCAGCCCCTTGTCTATCCTGACTCTCAGGAGCCCACACCTGTTCCTTGGACCTGGCCGGTTCAGCAAGTTCCATTTTCTGCAACTGTGAGCCCCTGAGGGGTGATGATTGGCTGAGCTGGGCAGCCTTACCGTGCCGGCCAGCCCTCCCCAGGTGTGCCTGGGTTGAGATCAATATAAATACCACTCCAGGCAGCAAGAGCCCCTGCAGCCATGCCTGACGCCATTTTCTCTGCCCTGTCAGCAGTCTCGGGGCTGGGCTGGTGGGAGGGAGTGAGAGGCCACGGCTTTGTGGGTGGCCCAGTGTGAGTGGGGCTCTGCTGGACTTTCTGCAGCAGTTGCCAGGCTGCCACCTGCTAAAGAAGAGGATGTGTCACCCATACCTGCTGCTGGAATTTCTCCCTGGGCAGAGGTGAGGAAGGAAAAAAGCAGTGGGGGCAGGGACAGGACGGGTATCTCAGGCAGGGAAATGGAAATCTTCCAGAAGAGCACCCAGGGCCAGGACCATCCTGGCTGGCCTGCAGGCACCAAGTCGGCCGGCATGCTGTCACTCGTGTGGCTCTATGGCCCTTCCTCTAGGCTTTCAAGTCCTTGTATATATTCAGGTGTTTTACCTGGGACGGGTGGGAATAGTTCAGCAGCAACTGGCCTGGGGCTCAGCTCACGTTTACTCACAGATGCCTCGGCACGGTGCCCCAGCTTTGCAATGAGGACGCTTGTTGCGTGGGGGCTGCTGGCTGAATGGGAGACGATTCCCCACCACTGACCAACTTCAGAATTGTTTACAACTGGAGCAAGTGCCCTGATACGGTTTTCCTCTGTGGAACTGGTGGGTTCTGTGTTTTTTTTTCTCTTTTTCGTTTTTGGTTCAAGGTAGATTTTATTCTTCTTTTTTGTATTTACAGATAGAAGCATGGAAATAATTTATTCATATAAATACATGTATGTGAAGGGAATAATTGTTTTTTCTGTTTTATTTTTTAAATTTTATTTCTTTTTAATTTTGAATTTTATTTTATATTTTTATACAGCAGGTTCTTATTGGTTATCTATTTTATACATATAAATGTATACATGCCAATCCCAGTCTCTCAACTCCTCCCACCACCACTCCTCCAACAGCTTTCCCCCCTTCTTGTCCATACGTTTGTTGTCTACATCTGTTGCTCTATTTATGCCTTGCAGAATGGTTAATCTGTACAGTTTTTCTAGGTTCCACATATATGCATGAATATACAAGATTTGTTTTTCTCTTTCTGACTTACTTCACTCTGTATGACAGTCTCTAGATCCATCGACGTCTCTACAAATGACCCAATTTCATTCCTTTTCATGGCTTAGTAATATTCCATTTTATATATGTACCACAGCTTTATGCATTCGTCTGTCTGTGGGCATTTAGGTTGCTTCCATTACCTCGATATTGTAAATAGTGATGCAATGAACATTGCGGTGAATGTCTCTTTTTGATTTATGGTTTTGTCTGGCTATATGTCCAGTACTGGAATTGCTGTATCATATGGTAATTCTACTGTTAGTTTCTTAAGAAACATCATATTGTTCTCCATAGTGACTGTATCAATTTATATTCCCAACAATAGTGGAAGAGGGTTCCTTTTCTCCACACCCTTTCCAGCATTTTTTGTTTGTAGATTTTCTAATGATGCCCATTCTATCAGGTGTGAGGTGATACCTCACTGTTGAGACCATTTTGTTGAGCAAGGGGTAGGTCTTGTCTATTACATATTTGGCTTATGGAACGGCATCTGTGCTAATTTCAAACTCTGGTTTTATGCAGCACCCCAACTCACCTTCCCCCTTAAGCAAGCATAAGTTGGTTTTCTAAACTTGAGACACTGTTCTGTTTTGTAACTCAGTTCATGTGTAGCCAAGTTCACATTCTGTGTATTAGTGACATCTTATAATGTTTCTTCTTCTGTGAGACTTATTTCAGTTAGAATCATCATACCTGAATCCACTCATTATGCTGCTACGGGCCTGATGACATAGATTTCATTGCTGAGTGATATTGCATTGTACGTAAGTACCACAACTTCTTTATCCATTTTTCACTTTCTGCGATATTGAACTTGTACCGTAAACGAGGTTCTTGTAAACAGAGCCGTCCCAAACTTTGGGGTGGCTGTGTCTTTTTGATTTTAAATTCCATAAGCTATAGGACCATAAGTGGAAGTGCCCTAGGCTCCGTTGCTTTGTTTTTTAGATGTTTCAGGAAACACCATACACTTCTCCCGAGTGGCTCTTGGCAATTTACATCCCGCCCATCAGCATAACAAGGCTCCCAGTTCTCCATGGCCTGTCCTGCCTTTCTGGATTTTACATTTTTTTCAGCTGTCCCTTTAGACCGGGGGGAAGTGAGACTACATTGTAGTGCAGATTTCCTTTGCAAGCTTGCTTGGTTGGCCAAAAAGGGCGTATGCGTTTTTTCCTGAATATATTCAGAAAAAAACGCATACGCCCTTTTTGGCCAAGTGCATCATTGTGGACGTTCTGCCTGTTTTCCTATGCTTTAAATGCAATTCCAGTCTACCTCCTGAAATCGGTTTCCTGCAATTCTGCCCCGCTTTCAAGTCCTCTTGGCAGCCTTACTTCAGTATATTTTTGGACGATAGCTGTCATTTATAACTCTGCAGGTTTGTGAATTACAGTTCCCCTGAGCTCCTTTCTTCAACTCGCTTTCTTGTGAGCTGGCCGCAACACCGCAGGATTGCTTCAGGCCCTAATCTGGTTCCGGCACGGCACGCTGAGCCTTTGGTTAATTCCTCTTTCTGGTGGGAAATGAGAGTTAAATTTGCGCATCCAGACAACTCCAGCTAGTCTCTCATTGGTTCTCCCTATTCCTGTTCATCTTCCGCAGAAATTGCAAACTGGGCCAAACAGGAGGTTAAAGGCACTGACTCTCCAAGTCGGGAGAGTGTTAGTAAAGCGTCTCGAATGTTGCACCCGAGTACCAGGGGACGAGAACTGAGACATATAGGAACACGTCTCCCGATCACACAGTTGATCATACTCTGGGTTCCACATGCATGTTTTAGCTGAAGGAAGAATCCCTTAAACCTGGAGAGTTGAGACCCGTGGAATGGGTACCATGCAATATGACTTCAAAGGGTCTTCATTTGCTCACCGAACCTCTCCAATCCTATCACTGCTGCGTTTATGCGCCTGTACACACGCTTGATTCTCTTTCAAAGACATAGCAATCCATAGGTTTTAAGATACTTACTAGTCAGGTACATTCTTAGGCGTTTAATATGGGGTGTTGAGTCCATTTCGTTGAGCAAGGAGTAGCTCTTGTCTATTCCATATTTGGCTTAAGGAACTTTATCTGTGCTCATTTCAATCTCTGGTTTTATGCAGCACCCCAACTCATCTTTCCCCTTAAGCAAGCATAAGTTGGTTTTCTAAATTTGAGACCCTGTTCTGTTTTGTAATCCAGTTCCTGTGTAGCCAAGTTTACATTCCGTGTATTAGTGATATCTTATGATGTTTCTTTTTCTGTGTGACTTATTTCAGTTAGAATCATCATACCTGAATCCACTCATTATGCTGCTACGGGCCTGATGACATAGATTTCATTGATGAGTGATATTGCATTGTACGTAAGTACCACAACTTCTTTATCCATTTTCCACTTTCTGCGATATTGAACTTGTACCGTAAACGAGGTTCTTGTAAACAGAGCCGTCCCAAACTTTGGGGTGGCTGTGTCTTTTTGATTTTAATTTCCCTAAGCTATAGGACCATAAGTGGAAGTGCCCTAGGCTCCGTTGCTTTGTTCTTTAGATATTTCAGGAAACACCATACACTTCTCCCCAGTGGCTCTGGGCAATTTACATCCCGCCCATCAGCATAACAAGGCTCCCAGTTCTCCATGGCCTGTCCTGCCTTTCTGGATTTTACACTTTTTTCAGATGGCCCTTTTGACCTGGGGGAAGTGAGACTTCATTGTAGTGCAGATTTCCTTTGCAAGCTTGCTTGGTTGGCCAAAAAGGGCGTATGCGTTTTTTCCTGAATATATTCAGGAAAAAACGCATACGCCCTTTTTGGCCAAGTGCATCATTGTGGACGTTCTGCCTCTTTTCCTATGCTTTAAATGCAATTCCAGTCTGCCTCCTGAAATCGGTTTCCTGCAATTCTGCCCCGCTTTCAAGTCCTCTTGGCAGCCTTACTTCAGTATATTTTTGGACGATAGCTGTCATTTATAACTCTGCAGGTTTGTGAATTACAGTGCCCCTGAGCTCCTTTCTTCAACTCGCTTTCTTGTGAGCTGGCCGCAACACCGCAGGATTGCTTCAGGCCCTAATCTGGTTCCGGCACGGCACGCTGAGCCTTTGGTTAATTCCTCTTCCTGGTGGGAAATGAGAGTTAAATTTGCGCATCCAGACACCTCCAGCTAGTCTCTCATTGGTTCTCCCTATTCCTGTTCATCTTCCGCAGAAATTGCAAACTGGGCCAAACAGAAGGTTAAAGGCACTGACTCTCCAAGTCGGGAGAGTGTTAGTAAAGCATCTGGAATGTTGCACCCGATTACCAGGGGACGAGAACTGAGACATATTGGAACACGTCTCCCGATCACACGGTTGATCATACTCTGGGTTCCACATGCATGTTTAAGCTGAAGGAAGAATCCCTTAAACCTGGAGAGTTGAGACCCGTGGAATGGGTACCATGCAATATGACTTCAAAGGGTCTTCATTTGCTCACCGAACCTCTCCAATCCTATCACTGCTGCGTTTATGCCCCTGTACACACGCTTGATTCTCTTTCAGAGACATAGCAATCCATAGGTTTTAAGATACTTACTAGTCAGGTACATTCTTAGGCGTTTAATATGGGGTGTTGAGTCCATTTCGTTGAGCAAGGAGTAGCTCTTGTCTATTCCATATTTGGCTTAAGGAACTTTATCTGTGCTCATTTCAATCTCTGGTTTTATGCAGCACCCCAACTCACCTTTCCCCTTAAGCAAGCATAAGTTGGTTTTCTAAATTTGAGACCCTGTTCTGTTTTGTAATCCAGTTCCTGTGTAGCCAAGTTTACATTCCGTGTATTAGTGATATCTTATGATGTTTCTTTTACTGTGTGACTTATTTCAGTTAGAATCATCATACCTGAATCCACGCATTATGCTGGTACGGGCCTGATGACATAGATGTCATTGCTGAGTGATATTGCATTGTACGTAAGTACCACATCTTCTTTATCCATTTTCCACTTTCTGCGATATTGAACTTGTACCGTAAACGAGGTTCTTGTAAACAGAGCCGTCCCAAACTTTGGGGTGGCTGTGTCTTTTTGATTTTAATTTCCCTAAGCTATAGGACCATAAGTGGAAGTGCCCTAGGCTCCGTTGCTTTGTTCTTTAGATATTTCAGGAAACACCATACACTTCTCCCGAGTGGCTCTTGGCCGTTTACATCCCGCCCATCAGCATAACAAGGCTCCCAGTTCTCCATGGCCTGTCCTGCCTTTCTGGATTTTACACTTTTTTCAGATGGCCCTTTTTACCTGGGGGAAGTGAGACTTCATTGTAGTGCAGATTTCCTTTGCAAGCTTGCTTGGTTGGCCAAAAAGGGCGTATGCGTTTTTTCCTGAATATATTCAGGAAAAAACGCATACGCCCTTTTTGGCCAAGTGCATCATTGTGGACGTTCTGCCTCTTTTCCTATGCTTTAAATGCAATTCCAGTCTACCTCCTGAAATCGGTTTCCTGCAATTCTGCCCCGCTTTCAAGTCCTCTTGGCAGCCTTACTTCAGTATATTTTTGGACGATAGCTGTCATTTATAACTCTGCAGGTTTTGTGAATTACAGTGCCCCTGAGCTCCTTTCTTCAACTCGCTTTCTTGTGAGCTGGCCGCAACACCGCAGGATTGCTTCAGGCCCTAATCTGGTTCCGGCACGGCACGCTGAGCCTTTGGTTAATTCCTCTTCCTCGTGGGAAATGAGAGTTAAATTTGCGCATCAAGACACCTCCAGTTAGTCTCTCATTGGTTCTCCCTATTCCTGTTCATCTTCCGCAGAAATTGCAAACTGGGCCAAACAGGAGGTTAAAGGCACTGACTCTCCAAGTCGGGAGAGTGTTAGTAAAGCGTCTGGAACATTGCACCCGAGTACCAGGGGACGAGAACTGAGACATATAGGAACACGTCTCCCGATCACACAGTTGATCATACTCTGGGTTCCACATGCATGTTTTAGCTGAAGGAAGAATCCCTTAAACCTGGAGAGTTGAGACCCGTGGAATGGGTACCATGCAATATGACTTCAAAGGGTCTTCATTTGCTCACCGAACCTCTCCAATCCTATCACTGCTGCGTTTATGCGCCTGTACACACGCTTGATTCTCTTTCAAAGACATAGCAATCCATAGGTTTTAAGATACTTACTAGTCAGGTACATTCTTAGGCGTTTAATATGGGGTGTTGAGTCCATTTCGTTGAGCAAGGAGTAGCTCTTGTCTATTCCATATTTGGCTTAAGGAACTTTATCTGTGCTCATTTCAATCTCTGGTTTTATGCAGCACCCCAACTCATCTTTCCCCTTAAGCAAGCATAAGTTGGTTTTCTAAATTTGAGACCCTGTTCTGTTTTGTAATCCAGTTCCTGTGTAGCCAAGTTTACATTCCGTGTATTAGTGATATCTTATGATGTTTCTTTTTCTGTGTGACTTATTTCAGTTAGAATCATCATACCTGAATCCACTCATTATGCTGCTACGGGCCTGATGACATAGATTTCATTGATGAGTGATATTGCATTGTACGTAAGTACCACAACTTCTTTATCCATTTTCCACTTTCTGCGATATTGAACTTGTACCGTAAACGAGGTTCTTGTAAACAGAGCCGTCCCAAACTTTGGGGTGGCTGTGTCTTTTTGATTTTAATTTCCCTAAGCTATAGGACCATAAGTGGAAGTGCCCTAGGCTCCGTTGCTTTGTTCTTTAGATATTTCAGGAAACACCATACACTTCTCCCCAGTGGCTCTGGGCAATTTACATCCCGCCCATCAGCATAACAAGGCTCCCAGTTCTCCATGGCCTGTCCTGCCTTTCTGGATTTTACACTTTTTTCAGATGGCCCTTTTGACCTGGGGGAAGTGAGACTTCATTGTAGTGCAGATTTCCTTTGCAAGCTTGCTTGGTTGGCCAAAAAGGGCGTATGCGTTTTTTCCTGAATATATTCAGGAAAAAACGCATACGCCCTTTTTGGCCAAGTGCATCATTGTGGACGTTCTGCCTCTTTTCCTATGCTTTAAATGCAATTCCAGTCTGCCTCCTGAAATCGGTTTCCTGCAATTCTGCCCCGCTTTCAAGTCCTCTTGGCAGCCTTACTTCAGTATATTTTTGGACGATAGCTGTCATTTATAACTCTGCAGGTTTGTGAATTACAGTGCCCCTGAGCTCCTTTCTTCAACTCGCTTTCTTGTGAGCTGGCCGCAACACCGCAGGATTGCTTCAGGCCCTAATCTGGTTCCGGCACGGCACGCTGAGCCTTTGGTTAATTCCTCTTCCTGGTGGGAAATGAGAGTTAAATTTGCGCATCCAGACACCTCCAGCTAGTCTCTCATTGGTTCTCCCTATTCCTGTTCATCTTCCGCAGAAATTGCAAACTGGGCCAAACAGAAGGTTAAAGGCACTGACTCTCCAAGTCGGGAGAGTGTTAGTAAAGCATCTGGAATGTTGCACCCGATTACCAGGGGACGAGAACTGAGACATATTGGAACACGTCTCCCGATCACACGGTTGATCATACTCTGGGTTCCACATGCATGTTTAAGCTGAAGGAAGAATCCCTTAAACCTGGAGAGTTGAGACCCGTGGAATGGGTACCATGCAATATGACTTCAAAGGGTCTTCATTTGCTCACCGAACCTCTCCAATCCTATCACTGCTGCGTTTATGCCCCTGTACACACGCTTGATTCTCTTTCAGAGACATAGCAATCCATAGGTTTTAAGATACTTACTAGTCAGGTACATTCTTAGGCGTTTAATATGGGGTGTTGAGTCCATTTCGTTGAGCAAGGAGTAGCTCTTGTCTATTCCATATTTGGCTTAAGGAACTTTATCTGTGCTCATTTCAATCTCTGGTTTTATGCAGCACCCCAACTCACCTTTCCCCTTAAGCAAGCATAAGTTGGTTTTCTAAATTTGAGACCCTGTTCTGTTTTGTAATCCAGTTCCTGTGTAGCCAAGTTTACATTCCGTGTATTAGTGATATCTTATGATGTTTCTTTTACTGTGTGACTTATTTCAGTTAGAATCATCATACCTGAATCCACGCATTATGCTGGTACGGGCCTGATGACATAGATGTCATTGCTGAGTGATATTGCATTGTACGTAAGTACCACATCTTCTTTATCCATTTTCCACTTTCTGCGATATTGAACTTGTACCGTAAACGAGGTTCTTGTAAACAGAGCCGTCCCAAACTTTGGGGTGGCTGTGTCTTTTTGATTTTAATTTCCCTAAGCTATAGGACCATAAGTGGAAGTGCCCTAGGCTCCGTTGCTTTGTTCTTTAGATATTTCAGGAAACACCATACACTTCTCCCGAGTGGCTCTTGGCCGTTTACATCCCGCCCATCAGCATAACAAGGCTCCCAGTTCTCCATGGCCTGTCCTGCCTTTCTGGATTTTACACTTTTTTCAGATGGCCCTTTTTACCTGGGGGAAGTGAGACTTCATTGTAGTGCAGATTTCCTTTGCAAGCTTGCTTGGTTGGCCAAAAAGGGCGTATGCGTTTTTTCCTGAATATATTCAGGAAAAAACGCATACGCCCTTTTTGGCCAAGTGCATCATTGTGGACGTTCTGCCTCTTTTCCTATGCTTTAAATGCAATTCCAGTCTACCTCCTGAAATCGGTTTCCTGCAATTCTGCCCCGCTTTCAAGTCCTCTTGGCAGCCTTACTTCAGTATATTTTTGGACGATAGCTGTCATTTATAACTCTGCAGGTTTTGTGAATTACAGTGCCCCTGAGCTCCTTTCTTCAACTCGCTTTCTTGTGAGCTGGCCGCAACACCGCAGGATTGCTTCAGGCCCTAATCTGGTTCCGGCACGGCACGCTGAGCCTTTGGTTAATTCCTCTTCCTCGTGGGAAATGAGAGTTAAATTTGCGCATCAAGACACCTCCAGTTAGTCTCTCATTGGTTCTCCCTATTCCTGTTCATCTTCCGCAGAAATTGCAAACTGGGCCAAACAGGAGGTTAAAGGCACTGACTCTCCAAGTCGGGAGAGTGTTAGTAAAGCATCTGGAATGTTGCACCTGAGTACCAGGGGACGAGAACTGAGACATATAGGAACACGTCTCCCGATCACACGGTTGATCATACTCTGGGTTCCACATGCATGTTTTAGCTGAAGGAAGAATCCCTTAAACCTGGAGAGTTGAGACCCGTGGAATGGATACCATGCAATATGACTTCAAAGGGTCTTCATTTGCTCACCGAACCTCTGCAATCCTATCACTGCTGCGTTTATGCGCCTGTACACACGCTTGATTCTCTTTCAGAGACATAGCAATCCATAGGTTTTAAGATACTTACTAGTCAGGTACATTCTTAGGCGTTTAATATGGGGTGTTGAGTCCATTTCGTTGAGCAAGGAGTAGCTCTTGTCTATTCCATATTTGGCTTAAGGAACTTTATCTGTGCTCATTTCAATCTCTGGTTTTATGCAGCACCCCAACTCACCTTTCCCCTTAAGCAAGCATAAGTTGGTTTTCTAAATTTGAGACCCTGTTCTGTTTTGTAATCCAGTTCCTGTGTAGCCAAGTTTACATTCCGTGTATTAGTGATATCTTATGATGTTTCTTTTTCTGTGTGACTTATTTCAGTTAGAATCATCATACCTGAATCCACTCATTATGCTGCTACGGGCCTGATGACATAGATTTCAGTGCTGAGTGATATTGCATTGTACGTAAGTACCACAACTTCTTTATCCATTTTCCACTTTCTGCGATATTGAAATTGTACCGTAAACGAGGTTCTTGTAAACAGAGCCGTCCCAAACTTTGGGGTGGCTGTGTCTTTTTGATTTTAATTTCTCTAAGCTATAGGACCATAAGTGGAAGTGCCCTAGGCTCTGTTGCTTTGTTCTTTAGATATTTCAGGAAACACCATACACTTCTCCCGAGTGGCTCTTGGCAATTTACATCCCGCCCATCAGCATAAGAAGACTCCCAGTTCTCCATGGCCTGTCCTGCCTTTCTGGATTTTACACTTTTTTCAGATGGCCCTTTTTACCTGGGGGAAGTGAGACTTCATTGTAGTGCAGATTTCCTTTGCAAGCTTGCTTGGTTGGCCAAAAAGGGCGTATGCGTTTTTTCCTGAATATATTCAGGAAAAAACGCATACGCCCTTTTTGGCCAAGTGCATCATTGTGGACGTTCTGCCTCTTTTCCTATGCTTTAAATGCAATTCCAGTCTGCCTCCTGAAATCGGTTTCCTGCAATTCTGCCCTGCTTTCAAGTCCTCTTGACAGCCTTACTTCAGTATATTTTTGGACGATAGCTGTCATTTATAGCTCTGCAGGTTTGTGAATTACAGTGCCCCTGAGCTCCTTTCTTCAACTCGCTTTCTTGTGAGCTGGCCGCAACACCGCAGGATTGCTTCAGGCCCTAATCTGGTTCAGGCACGGCACGCTGAGCCTTTGGTTAATTCCTCTTTCTGGTGGGAAATGAGAGTTAAATTTGCGCATCCAGACACCTCCAGCTAGTCTCTCATTGGTTCTCCCTATTCCTGTTCATCTTCTGCAGAAATTGCAAACTGGGCCAAACAGGAGGTTAAAGGCACTGACTCTCCAAGTCGGGAGAGTGTTTGTAAAGCGTCTGGAATGTTGCACCCGAGTACCAGGGGACGAGAACTGAGACATATAGGAACACGTCTCCCGATCACACGGTTGATCATACTCTGGGTTCCACATGCATGTTTTAGCTGAAGGAAGAATCCCTTAAACCTGGAGAGTTGAGACCCGTGGAATGGGTACCATGCAATATGACTTCAAAGGGTCTTCATTTGCTCACCGAACCTCTCCAATCCTATCACTGCTGCGTTTACGCCCCTGTACACACGCTTGATTCTCTTTCAGAGACATAGCAATCCATAGGTTTTAAGATACTTACTAGTCAGGTACATTCTTAGGCGTTTAATATGGGGTGTTGAGTCCATTTCGTTGAGCAAGGAGTAGCTCTTGTCTATTCCATATTTGGCTTAAGGAACTTTATCTGTGCTCATTTCAATCTCTGGTTGTATGCAGCACCCCAACTCACCTTTCCCCTTAAGCAAGCATAAGTTGGTTTTCTAAATTTGAGACCCTGTTCTGTTTTGTAATCCAGTTCCTGTGTAGCCAAGTTTACATTCCGTGTATTAGTGATATCTTATGATGTTTCTTTTTCTGTGTGACTTATTTCAGTTAGAATCATCATACCTGAATCCACTCATTATGCTGCTACGGGCCTGATGACATAGATTTCATTGCTGAGTGATATTGCATTGTACGTAAGTACCACAACTTCTTTATCCATTTTCCACTTTCTGCGATATTGAACTTGTACCGTAAACGAGGTTCTTGTAAACAGAGCCCTCCCAAACTTTGCGGTGGCTGTGTCTTTTTGATTTTAATTTCCCTAAGCTATAGGACCATAAGTTGAAGTGCCCTAGGCTCTGTTGCTTTGTTCTTTAGATGTTTCAGGAAACACCATATACCTCTCCCTAGTGGCTCTTGGCAATTTACATCCCGCCCATCAGCATAACAAGGCTCCCAGTTCTCCATGGCCTGTCCTGCCTTTCTGGATTTTTCACTTTTTTCAGATGGCCCTTTTTACGTGGGGAAAGTGAGACTTCATTGTAGTGCAGATTTCCTTTGCAAGCTTGCTTGGTTGGCCAAAAAGGGCGTATGCGTTTTTTCCTGAATATATTCAGAAAAAAACGCATACGCCCTTTTTGGCCAAGTGCATCATTGTGGACGTTCTGCCTGTTTTCCTATGCTTTAAATGCAATTCCAGTCTACCTCCTGAAATCGGTTTCCTGCAATTCTGCCCCGCTTTCAAGTCCTCTTGGCAGCCTTACTTCAGTATATTTTTGGACGATAGCTGTCATTTATAACTCTGCAGGTTTGTGAATTACAGTTCCCCTGAGCTCCTTTCTTCAACTCGCTTTCTTGTGAGCTGGCCGCAACACCGCAGGATTGCTTCAGGCCCTAATCTGGTTCCGGCACGGCACGCTGAGCCTTTGGTTAATTCCTCTTTCTGGTGGGAAATGAGAGTTAAATTTGCGCATCCAGACAACTCCAGCTAGTCTCTCATTGGTTCTCCCTATTCCTGTTCATCTTCCGCAGAAATTGCAAACTGGGCCAAACAGGAGGTTAAAGGCACTGACTCTCCAAGTCGGGAGAGTGTTAGTAAAGCGTCTCGAATGTTGCACCCGAGTACCAGGGGACGAGAACTGAGACATATAGGAACACGTCTCCCGATCACACAGTTGATCATACTCTGGGTTCCACATGCATGTTTTAGCTGAAGGAAGAATCCCTTAAACCTGGAGAGTTGAGACCCGTGGAATGGGTACCATGCAATATGACTTCAAAGGGTCTTCATTTGCTCACCGAACCTCTCCAATCCTATCACTGCTGCGTTTATGCGCCTGTACACACGCTTGATTCTCTTTCAAAGACATAGCAATCCATAGGTTTTAAGATACTTACTAGTCAGGTACATTCTTAGGCGTTTAATATGGGGTGTTGAGTCCATTTCGTTGAGCAAGGAGTAGCTCTTGTCTATTCCATATTTGGCTTAAGGAACTTTATCTGTGCTCATTTCAATCTCTGGTTTTATGCAGCACCCCAACTCATCTTTCCTCTTAAGCAAGCATAAGTTGGTTTTCTAAATTTGAGACCCTGTTCTGTTTTGTAATCCAGTTCCTGTGTAGCCAAGTTTACATTCCGTGTATTAGTGATATCTTATGATGTTTCTTTTTCTGTGTGACTTATTTCAGTTAGAATCATCATACCTGAATCCACTCATTATGCTGCTACGGGCCTGATGACATAGATTTCATTGCTGAGTGATATTGCATTGTACGTAAGTACCACAACTTCTTTATCCATTTTCCACTTTCTGCGATATTGAACTTGTACCGTAAACGAGGTTCTTGTAAACAGAGCCGTCCCAAACTTTGGGGTGGCTGTGTCTTTTTGATTTTAATTTCCCTAAGCTATAGGACCATAAGTGGAAGTGCCCTAGGCTCCGTTGCTTTGTTCTTTAGATATTTCAGGAAACACCATACACTTCTCCCCAGTGGCTCTGGGCAATTTACATCCCGCCCATCAGCATAACAAGGCTCCCAGTTCTCCATGGCCTGTCCTGCCTTTCTGGATTTTACACTTTTTTCAGATGGCCCTTTTGACCTGGGGGAAGTGAGACTTCATTGTAGTGCAGATTTCCTTTGCAAGCTTGCTTGGTTGGCCAAAAAGGGCGTATGCGTTTTTTCCTGAATATATTCAGGAAAAAACGCATACGCCCTTTTTGGCCAAGTGCATCATTGTGGACGTTCTGCCTCTTTTCCTATGCTTTAAATGCAATTCCAGTCTGCCTCCTGAAATCGGTTTCCTGCAATTCTGCCCCGCTTTCAAGTCCTCTTGGCAGCCTTACTTCAGTATATTTTTGGACGATAGCTGTCATTTATAACTCTGCAGGTTTGTGAATTACAGTGCCCCTGAGCTCCTTTCTTCAACTCGCTTTCTTGTGAGCTGGCCGCAACACCGCAGGATTGCTTCAGGCCCTAATCTGGTTCCGGCACGGCACGCTGAGCCTTTGGTTAATTCCTCTTCCTGGTGGGAAATGAGAGTTAAATTTGCGCATCCAGACACCTCCAGCTAGTCTCTCATTGGTTCTCCCTATTCCTGTTCATCTTCCGCAGAAATTGCAAACTGGGCCAAACAGGAGGTTAAAGGCACTGACTCTCCAAGTCGGGAGAGTGTTAGTAAAGCATCTGGAATGTTGCACCCGATTACCAGGGGACGAGAACTGAGACATATTGGAACACGTCTCCCGATCACACGGTTGATCATACTCTGGGTTCCACATGCATGTTTAAGCTGAAGGAAGAATCCCTTAAACCTGGAGAGTTGAGACCCGTGGAATGGGTACCATGCAATATGACTTCAAAGGGTCTTCATTTGCTCACCGAACCTCTCCAATCCTATCACTGCTGCGTTTATGCCCCTGTACACACGCTTGATTCTCTTTCAGAGACATAGCAATCCATAGGTTTTAAGATACTTACTAGTCAGGTACATTCTTAGGCGTTTAATATGGGGTGTTGAGTCCATTTCGTTGAGCAAGGAGTAGCTCTTGTCTATTCCATATTTGGCTTAAGGAACTTTATCTGTGCTCATTTCAATCTCTGGTTTTATGCAGCACCCCAACTCACCTTTCCCCTTAAGCAAGCATAAGTTGGTTTTCTAAATTTGAGACCCTGTTCTGTTTTGTAATCCAGTTCCTGTGTAGCCAAGTTTACATTCCGTGTATTAGTGATATCTTATGATGTTTCTTTTACTGTGTGACTTATTTCAGTTAGAATCATCATACCTGAATCCACGCATTATGCTGGTACGGGCCTGATGACATAGATGTCATTGCTGAGTGATATTGCATTGTACGTAAGTACCACATCTTCTTTATCCATTTTCCACTTTCTGCGATATTGAACTTGTACCGTAAACGAGGTTCTTGTAAACAGAGCCGTCCCAAACTTTGGGGTGGCTGTGTCTTTTTGATTTTAATTTCCCTAAGCTATAGGACCATAAGTGGAAGTGCCCTAGGCTCCGTTGCTTTGTTCTTTAGATATTTCAGGAAACACCATACACTTCTCCCGAGTGGCTCTTGGCCGTTTACATCCCGCCCATCAGCATAACAAGGCTCCCAGTTCTCCATGGCCTGTCCTGCCTTTCTGGATTTTACACTTTTTTCAGATGGCCCTTTTTACCTGGGGGAAGTGAGACTTCATTGTAGTGCAGATTTCCTTTGCAAGCTTGCTTGGTTGGCCAAAAAGGGCGTATGCGTTTTTTCCTGAATATATTCAGGAAAAAACGCATACGCCCTTTTTGGCCAAGTGCATCATTGTGGACGTTCTGCCTCTTTTCCTATGCTTTAAATGCAATTCCAGTCTACCTCCTGAAATCGGTTTCCTGCAATTCTGCCCCGCTTTCAAGTCCTCTTGGCAGCCTTACTTCAGTATATTTTTGGACGATAGCTGTCATTTATAACTCTGCAGGTTTTGTGAATTACAGTGCCCCTGAGCTCCTTTCTTCAACTCGCTTTCTTGTGAGCTGGCCGCAACACCGCAGGATTGCTTCAGGCCCTAATCTGGTTCCAGCACGGCACGCTGAGCCTTTGGTTAATTCCTCTTCCTCGTGGGAAATGAGAGTTAAATTTGCGCATCAAGACACCTCCAGTTAGTCTCTCATTGGTTCTCCCTATTCCTGTTCATCTTCCGCAGAAATTGCAAACTGGGCCAAACAGGAGGTTAAAGGCACTGACTCTCCAAGTCGGGAGAGTGTTAGTAAAGCATCTGGAATGTTGCACCTGAGTACCAGGGGACGAGAACTGAGACATATAGGAACACGTCTCCCGATCACACGGTTGATCATACTCTGGGTTCCACATGCATGTTTTAGCTGAAGGAAGAATCCCTTAAACCTGGAGAGTTGAGACCCGTGGAATGGATACCATGCAATATGACTTCAAAGGGTCTTCATTTGCTCACCGAACCTCTGCAATCCTATCACTGCTGCGTTTATGCGCCTGTACACACGCTTGATTCTCTTTCAGAGACATAGCAATCCATAGGTTTTAAGATACTTACTAGTCAGGTACATTCTTAGGCGTTTAATATGGGGTGTTGAGTCCATTTCGTTGAGCAAGGAGTAGCTCTTGTCTATTCCATATTTGGCTTAAGGAACTTTATCTGTGCTCATTTCAATCTCTGGTTTTATGCAGCACCCCAACTCACCTTTCCCCTTAAGCAAGCATAAGTTGGTTTTCTAAATTTGAGACCCTGTTCTGTTTTGTAATCCAGTTCCTGTGTAGCCAAGTTTACATTCCGTGTATTAGTGATATCTTATGATGTTTCTTTTTCTGTGTGACTTATTTCAGTTAGAATCATCATACCTGAATCCACTCATTATGCTGCTACGGGCCTGATGACATAGATTTCATTGCTGAGTGATATTGCATTGTACGTAAGTACCACAACTTCTTTATCCATTTTCCACTTTCTGCGATATTGAAATTGTACCGTAAACGAGGTTCTTGTAAACAGAGCCGTCCCAAACTTTGGGGTGGCTGTGTCTTTTTGATTTTAATTTCCCTAAGCTATAGGACCATAAGTGGAAGTGCCCTAGGCTCTGTTGCTTTGTTCTTTAGATATTTCAGAAAACACCATACACTTCTCCCGAGTGGCTCTTGGCAATTTACATCCCGCCCATCAGCATAAGAAGACTCCCAGTTCTCCATGGCCTGTCCTGCCTTTCTGGATTTTACACTTTTTTCAGATGGCCCTTTTTACCTGGGGGAAGTGAGACTTCATTGTAGTGCAGATTTCCTTTGCAAGCTTGCTTGGTTGGCCAAAAAGGGCGTATGCGTTTTTTCCTGAATATATTCAGGAAAAAACGCATACGCCCTTTTTGGCCAAGTGCATCATTGTGGACGTTCTGCCTCTTTTCCTATGCTTTAAATGCAATTCCAGTCTGCCTCCTGAAATCGGTTTCCTGCAATTCTGCCCTGCTTTCAAGTCCTCTTGACAGCCTTACTTCAGTATATTTTTGGACGATAGCTGTCATTTATAGCTCTGCAGGTTTGTGAATTACAGTGCCCCTGAGCTCCTTTCTTCAACTCGCTTTCTTGTGAGCTGGCCGCAACACCGCAGGATTGCTTCAGGCCCTAATCTGGTTCAGGCACGGCACGCTGAGCCTTTGGTTAATTCCTCTTTCTGGTGGGAAATGAGAGTTAAATTTGCGCATCCAGACACCTCCAGCTAGTCTCTCATTGGTTCTCCCTATTCCTGTTCATCTTCTGCAGAAATTGCAAACTGGGCCAAACAGGAGGTTAAAGGCACTGACTCTCCAAGTCGGGAGAGTGTTTGTAAAGCATCTGGAATGTTGCACCCGAGTACCAGGGGACGAGAACTGAGACATATAGGAACACGTCTCCCGATCAGACGGTTGATCATACTCTGGGTTCCACATGCATGTTTTAGCTGAAGGAAGAATCCCTTAAACCTGGAGAGTTGAGACCCGTGGAATGGGTACCATGCAATATGACTTCAAAGGGTCTTCATTTGCTCACCGAACCTCTCCAATCCTATCACTGCTGCGTTTACGCCCCTGTACACACGCTTGATTCTCTTTCAGAGACATAGCAATCCATAGGTTTTAAGATACTTACTAGTCAGGTACATTCTTAGGCGTTTAATATGGGGTGTTGAGTCCATTTCATTGAGCAAGGAGTAGCTCTTGTCTATTCCATATTTGGCTTAAGGAACTTTATCTGTGCTCATTTCAATCTCTGGTTGTATGCAGCACCCCAACTCACCTTTCCCCTTAAGCAAGCATAAGTTGGTTTTCTAAATTTGAGACCCTGTTCTGTTTTGTAATCCAGTTCCTGTGTAGCCAAGTTTACATTCCGTGTATTAGTGATATCTTATGATGTTTCTTTTTCTGTGTGACTTATTTCAGTTAGAATCATCATACCTGAATCCACTCATTATGCTGCTACGGGCCTGATGACATAGATTTCATTGCTGAGTGATATTGCATTGTACGTAAGTACCACAACTTCTTTATCCATTTTCCACTTTCTGCGATATTGAACTTGTACCGTAAACGAGGTTCTTGTAAACAGAGCCCTCCCAAACTTTGCGGTGGCTGTGTCTTTTTGATTTTAATTTCCCTAAGCTATAGGACCATAAGTTGAAGTGCCCTAGGCTCTGTTGCTTTGTTCTTTAGATGTTTCAGGAAACACCATATACCTCTCCCTAGTGGCTCTTGGCAATTTACATCCCGCCCATCAGCATAACAAGGCTCCCAGTTCTCCATGGCCTGTCCTGCCTTTCTGGATTTTTCACTTTTTTCAGATGGCCCTTTTTACGTGGGGAAAGTGAGAATTCATTGTAGTGCAGATTTCCTTTGCAAGCTTGCTTGGTTGGCCAAAAAGGGCGTATGCGTTTTTTCCTGAATATATTCAGGAAAAAACGCATACGCCCTTTTTGGCCAAGTGCATCATTGTGGACATTCTGCCTCTTTTCCTATGCTTTAAATGCAATTCCAGTCTACCTCCTGAAATCGGTTTCCTGCAATTCTGCCCCGCTTTCAAGTCCTCTTGGCAACCTTACTTCAGTATATTTTTGGACGATTGCTGTCATTTATAACTCTGCAGGTTTTGTGAATTACAGTTCCCCTGAGCTCCTTTCTTCAACTCGCTTTCTTGTGAGCTGGCCGCAACACCGCAGGATTGCTTCAGGCCCTAATCTGGTTCCGGCACGGCACGCTGAGCCTTTGGTTAATTCCTCTTCCTGGTGGGAAATGAGAGTTAAATTTGCCCGTCCAGACACCTCCAGCTAGTCTCTCATTGGTTCTCCCTATTCCTGTTCATCTTCCGCAGAAATTGCAAACTGGGCCAAACAGGAGGTTAAAGGCACTGACTCTCCAAGTCGGGAGAGTGTTAGTAAAGCATCTGGAATGTTGCACCCGAGTACCAGGGGACGAGAACTGAGACATATTGGAACACGTCTCCCGATCACATGGTTGATCATACTCTGGGCTCCACATGCATGTTTTAGCTGAAGGAAGAATCCCTTAAACCTGGAGAGTTGAGACCCGTGGAATGGGTACCATGCAATATGACTTCAAAGGGTCTTCATTTGCTCACCGAACCTCTCCAATCCTATCACTGCTGCGTTTACGCCCCTGTACACACGCTTGATTCTCTTTCAGAGACATAGCAATCCATAGGTTTTAAGATACTTACTAGTCAGGTACATTCTTAGGCGTTTAATATGGGGTGTTGAGTCCATTTCGTTGAGCAAGGAGTAGCTCTTGTCTATTCCATATTTGGCTTAAGGAACTTTATCTGTGCTCATTTCAATCTCTGGTTTTATGCAGCACCCCAACTCACCTTTCCCCTTAAGCAAGCATAAGTTGGTTTTCTAAATTTGAGACCCTGTTCTGTTTTGTAATCCAGTTCCTGTGTAGCCAAGTTTACATTCCGTGTATTAGTGATATCTTATGATGTTTCTTTTTCTGTGTGACTTATTTCAGTTAGAATCATCATACCTGAATCCACTCATTATGCTGCTACGGGCCTGATGACATAGATTTCATTGCTGAGTGATATTGCATTGTACGTAAGTACCACAACTTCTTTATCCATTTTCCACTTTCTGCGATATTGAAATTGTACCGTAAACGAGGTTCTTGTAAACAGAGCCGTCCCAAACTTTGGGGTGGCTGTGTCTTTTTGATTTTAATTTCCCTAAGCTATAGGACCATAAGTGGAAGTGCCCTAGGCTCTGTTGCTTTGTTCTTTAGATATTTCAGGAAACACCATACACTTCTCCCGAGTGGCTCTTGGCAATTTACATCCCGCCCATCAGCATAAGAAGACTCCCAGTTCTCCATGGCCTGTCCTGCCTTTCTGGATTTTACACTTTTTTCAGATGGCCCTTTTTACCTGGGGGAAGTGAGACTTCATTGTAGTGCAGATTTCCTTTGCAAGCTTGCTTGGTTGGCCAAAAAGGGCGTATGCGTTTTTTCCTGAATATATTCAGGAAAAAACGCATACGCCCTTTTTGGCCAAGTGCATCATTGTGGACGTTCTGCCTCTTTTCCTATGCTTTAAATGCAATTCCAGTCTGCCTCCTGAAATCGGTTTCCTGCAATTCTGCCCTGCTTTCAAGTCCTCTTGACAGCCTTACTTCAGTATATTTTTGGACGATAGCTGTCATTTATAGCTCTGCAGGTTTGTGAATTACAGTTCCCCTGAGCTCCTTTCTTCAACTCGCTTTCTTGTGAGCTGGCCGCAACACCGCAGGATTGCTTCAGGCCCTAATCTGGTTCAGGCACGGCACGCTGAGCCTTTGGTTAATTCCTCTTTCTGGTGGGAAATGAGAGTTAAATTTGCGCATCCAGACACCTCCAGCTAGTCTCTCATTGGTTCTCCCTATTCCTGTTCATCTTCTGCAGAAATTGCAAACTGGGCCAAACAGGAGGTTAAAGGCACTGACTCTCCAAGTCGGGAGAGTGTTTGTAAAGCGTCTGGAATGTTGCACCCGAGTACCAGGGGACGAGAACTGAGACATATAGGAACACGTCTCCCGATCACACGGTTGATCATACTCTGGGTTCCACATGCATGTTTTAGCTGAAGGAAGAATCCCTTAAACCTGGAGAGTTGAGACCCGTGGAATGGGTACCATGCAATATGACTTCAAAGGGTCTTCATTTGCTCACCGAACCTCTCCAATCCTATCACTGCTGCGTTTACGCCCCTGTACACACGCTTGATTCTCTTTCAGAGACATAGCAATCCATAGGTTTTAAGATACTTACTAGTCAGGTACATTCTTAGGCGTTTAATATGGGGTGTTGAGTCCATTTCATTGAGCAAGGAGTAGCTCTTGTCTATTCCATATTTGGCTTAAGGAACTTTATCTGTGCTCATTTCAATCTCTGGTTTTATGCAGCACCCCAACTCACCTTTCCCCTTAAGCAAGCATAAGTTGGTTTTCTAAATTTGAGACCCTGTTCTGTTTTGTAATCCAGTTCCTGTGTAGCCAAGTTTACATTCCGTGTATTAGTGATATCTTATGATGTTTCTTTTTCTGTGTGACTTATTTCAGTTAGAATCATCATACCTGAATCCACTCATTATGCTGCTACGGGCCTGATGACATAGATTTCATTGCTGAGTGATATTGCATTGTACGTAAGTACCACAACTTCTTTATCCATTTTCCACTTTCTGCGATATTGAACTTGTACCGTAAACGAGGTTCTTGTAAACAGAGCCCTCCCAAACTTTGCGGTGGCTGTGTCTTTTTGATTTTAATTTCCCTAAGCTATAGGACCATAAGTTGAAGTGCCCTAGGCTCTGTTGCTTTGTTTTTTAGGTATTTCAGGAAACACCATACACTTCTCCAGAGTGGCTCTTGGCAATTTACATCCCGCCCATCAGCATAACAAGGCTCCCAGTTCTCCATGGCCTGTCCTGCCTTTCTGGATTTTACACTTTTTTCAGATGGCCCTTTTGACCGGGGGGAAGTGAGACTTCATTGTAGTGCAGATTTCCTTTGCAAGCTTGCTTGGTTGGCCAAAAAGGGCGTATGCGTTTTTTCCTGAATATATTCAGGAAAAAACGCATACGCCCTTTTTGGCCAAGTGCATCATTGTGGACGTTCTGCGTCTTTTCCTATGCTTTAAATGCAATTCCAGTCTACCTCCTGAAATCGGTTTCCTGCAATTCTGCCTTGCTTTCAATGCCTTTTCATAGCCTTACCTCAATATATTTTTTGAAAATAGTTGGCCTTTATAACTCTGCATGTTTTTGAATTGCAGTGGCCCTTAGCTCCATTTTTCAGCTCTTATTTTTGTGGTCTTGCCTCATAACCACATGATTCCTTCAGGCCCTATTCTTCTTCTGGAGCACCTTGCTGTGCCTTTGTTTTATTCTTCTTACTGATGTGAAATTAGAGTGACATATGCCCATTGAAACCGCTACAGCTAGTTTCTCACTGGTTTCCCCTATTCCCATTCATCCTCCGCACTAACTGCAGACTGTGTGATACCAGAACTTAAAGGCATTGACTCTCCATGTGGGGATATTGTTAGTAAAGTGGCTGGAATGTCGATCCGGAGCCCCAGGAGAGGAACAATGAGGTGCATTTTAGAAACCTTTCCCGATCATATGGTATACCTGTCGCTGGGTTTCCCAAGCATGGTTTAGCTGTAGGAATATTCCCTTCAACCTGGAGTGTTGGGACCCTTGGAATGAGTAGCATGAAGTATTGCATTAAACTTTCGGCAGTTGCTCACCAAAGCTCACCAATCCTCTCAGCCCCAAGTGTCCAGCCTTATGTCTTATCTAGCTGTGGGTTTATATGTGGTCAATCCAGGTTGCGTCACAGCCCCTGAGCGAATATTGTAAGAATTTTTCTCTCTTTGATTGTTTATGCGTTTTGTTTTTAAAATTTATTTCTATAATGGGGTTTAGCTCATTTTCACTGCTGTGTTTGTGCTGCTCTGCACACACTTGATTCCCTTATGAAGATATGTCAATACATGGGTCTTAAGATTCTTATTACTCAGATTTATTTCTGTGCAGTGTATTGGGTGTGTTGAGGCCAGTTCATTGAGCAAGGTGTAGATCTTGTCTAATACTTATTTGGTTTATTGAACGGTATCTGTGCTAATTTCAAACTCTGGTTTTATGCATCACCCCACCTCTCCTTTCCCCTTAAGCTGACATAAGTGTGTTTTCTAAATGTGAGACACTGTTCTGTTATGTAATTCATTTTTTGTGCAGCCATATTTACCCTCCCTCTATAAGTGATATCTTATGATATGTTTCTTTTTCTGTTTGACTAATTTCAAGTAGTATTATCGGACCTAAATCCACTCTTTATCCTTCTACTAGCCTTATTACATTGATTTCATGGTGAAGAGATATTCCATTGTACATAAGTGCCACATCTTCTTTATCCATTGTTCTCTTTCCTGGGATATTTAAGGTGTACTGAAGTTGAGGTTCTTGTAAACAGAGTAGCGCTAAACTGTGTTGTGCTTGTGTCTTGTTGATTTTTAGACTTCCCTAGATATATTCCCATGATTGGAAGTGTCCTATGCTCTGTAGCTCTGTTTTTTAGATGATTTAGGAACCACCATACACTTCTCCAGAGTGGCTCTCGGCAGTTCACACACTGCCCTTCAGCGTATAAAGGCTCCCTGTTCTCCATGGCCTGTCCTGCATTTCTGGTTTTTACAATTGTTTAGGATGGCCCTTTTGACTGGTAGGAAATGAGACTTCTTTGTTGTGCACATTTGCATTGCTTGCTTGCTTCATTGCCCATAAATTGTGTATGCATTTTTTCCTGGATATAATCAGGAAAAAACGCATACGCCCTTTTGGGCCAATTGCATCATTGTCGAAATTCTGCTGCTTTTCATGTGCTTTAAAGACGAGTCCAATCTATCTCTTGAAATCTGTTTCTTGCAATTCTGTCTTGCATTCAGATCCTCTTCTTTGCCTTACCTCAACATATTTTTGGACGTTAGTTTTCATTTATAACTCTGCAGGTTTGTGAATTGCAGTGACCCTGAGCTCCATTTTTTAAGTTGCTCTTTTGTGAGCTGGCCTCAAACCCGCAGGATTGCTTCAGGCCCTATTTTGGCTCGGGTGAGGCGGGCTGAGCCTTTTTTCAATTCTCATTCTTAATGGGAAATTAGAGTGATATGTGCCCGTACAAACCCCTACAACTATTCTCTCATTGGTTCCCCCTCTTCCCGTTCATCCTCCTCACAATTTGCAAAATGTGTGAAACAGAAGTTGAAATGTGCTGATTCTCCAAGTGGGGAGATTCTAAGTAACGTGGCTGGAATGGTGAACAGGAGCACCAGGAGAGGATAAATGAGCTGCATTTTAGACACATCTCCCGATCACATGGTGTACAGTCCTCTGGGTTTTCCATGCATGTTTTAGCTGTAGGAAGATCCCTTGAACCTGCAGATTTGGGACCCATTGAATGGGTACCAGGTAGTGTTACTTTAAAGGGTGTGCATTTCCTCACCCAACCTCACATTTCTCTTAGTGCAAACAGTTTCCAGCCTTATGTCTCATCCTGCTGTGGGTCTAGACGTGTTCAATCCATGTTGCATCACCGGCCCTGAGGAAAAGTTGTAAGAGGTTTTCTCTGTCTCTCTGTCGTTTATTTTTTTCAATTTATTACTATATTGGTTACAGCTTATTTTCAAAGCTCTGTTTCTTGCTGCTGTACATCCACTTGATTCACGTACAGAGAGACATCAGTAAATTCTTTTTCAGATTCTTACCAGTCATATATATTCTTTTCCGGTGACTTGAGTGTGCTGAATGCAGTTCTTTTAGCTACCGTGTAGGCCTTGTTGATTATCAGTTTGGTATTTGGAATGGTATCTTTGCTAATTTCAACCTCTTGGATGATGCCTCACCCCTCCCCACCTTTCCCGTTTAGCAGCCTTATGCGTGTTTTCTACATATTTGACTATGTTTTTGTTTTGTAAGTTATTTCATGTGTAGCTATTTTGGATTCCACCTTTAAGTGATATCTTATGATATGTGTCTTTTTCTTTTTGAATTATGTCACTTAGAATGATCATACGTAACTCCCTAGGAGTTGTTACAACTGGCCATATTTCATTGATTTCCAGGCTGAGTAATATTCCACTCTACATAAGTACCACATCTATCCATGTTTTCCCTCCAGAGACATTTAAGTTATATCCTAGTCGAGGATCTTTTAAACAGAGAGGCGGTAAACATTGGGGTGCCTGTGTCCTCTCCATTTTTGTTTTTCCCAAGATATACGCCCATGAGTGCAAGTGCCCTATGCTCTGTAGCTCATTTTTTAGATGCTTTAGTAAACACAATACACTTCTCCAGAATGGACGTTGGCAATATATATTTTCCACTATAAGTCTCACAGGGCTCCCTCTTCTCCTTGCCCTGTCCTGCATTTCTGTTGTTTACGCTTTATGAGGATGGCTCTTCTGACTGATCCGAAGTGATATCTTTTGTAGTATTGATTTCCAGTGCCCACCTGTTTGGTTGGCTAAAAAAGTGTATGCCCTTTTCTTGAATATATACAGAAAAAAACGCATACACCCTTTTTGGCCAACTGCAATGTTGGCAATGTTCAGCCCCTTTTCTTGTGCTTAATGGCGAGTCCTTTCTACCTCCTCAAATCCCTTTCCTGCCATTCTCCCTTGCTTACAAGTCCTTTTCTCTGACTTTCCTCAAGACATTTTTCAGTGATAGATATTTTCAACTCTGCAGTTTCGTGAATTTTACTGCCCCTGAGTTCCATTGTTCAACTTGTGTTTATGGGAACTGGCCACAAAGCAGCGGGATTTCCTCAAACCCTATACTGTTTCCATGGGCAACCCTAGCCTTTGGTCAATTCGTCTTCCTGATTGGAAATTAGAGTGACATGTGCCTGTCTGAACACCTAGGACTTGTCTCTCATTGTTCCTCATCCTTCCGCTTCATCCTCTGGACAAATTCCAAACTGTACGTAACAGGATGTTGACAGTGCTGCCATCTCCAAGTGGGGAGACTGTTAGTAAAGACGCTGGAGGGGTGAACCCGAGCACCAGGAGATGAGGAGATGAGATGCCTTTTCCAAACTCTTCCCGATCAGACGGTATACCATCCTCTGGGTGTGACAGACATGTTTTAGCAGTAGGAAGTGTCCCATTCATGTAAGGAAAACACCAGGGCTTTTTCAAAATCAGTGTCTCCCCGAAACCCAAACTGGGGAATTTTTTAAGCTACGGCTACACATATGTTCATTAAGGGCCTTGGGAAGTAGGCAGAGTCCAAACTTTAGATGATTGAAGTCTTCAGGTTCAGAATCACTCACCACCAGCTTCCCTTAGGTTACACTTTAACTGTCATTGATAGATGATGTCAATAAAAATATCTATTCTTTTTCAGATTATTTCCCCTTATAGGTTATTGCAAAATGTTGAGTGTAGTTCCCTGTGCTATACAGTAGTTCCTTGTTGATGATCTATTTTATACATAGCAGTGTGTATGTGTTAATCCCAAACTGTTAATTTATCCCTCCTCCCACCTTTCCCCTTTGGTAATAATAAATTATAAGATTTTATACTTCTCAGAAATGGGAGAGCTGAAAGAGAGGTATCATTTTCAATGGAAAAGCATTTAAAACAAGATTGAAGCTTTAACCAAGATTATTAGATGTACATCCTTGGAAAGAAATCACTTCGTTTCTCTAATATTGACCTGACAAATAAGACAAACCTTTTCACTGAACTTGCTTATAATAAAGTGATGGAAATATCAAATGGGAGTGTTAGAAACATCTTATTTTACCCGAGCCTTATACACTGTTCTATGTTAACTACAGTTTGGCTCACACATCTGTTCATTGAGGTTACAATAGTCTCAATTTCTGTTACTGATCCTCCAGAGTGGACCCCAACAAGTGTCCCCCTGCGCAGTGTCATTGGGGCCAACAGATCGAGACTGAGTTTGGTTCACAAGCAAAGGAAACTTTATATTTTGATCAGAGAATGGAGAGGTGAGAGCATGCACTACCCCGTGGGCTGTGGGCTGGGCTGCTGTGTAGAGATCCTGTCAGAGTCAGTGGGAGGGAGGGGGCGGAGCTCTCGAGGGCCGGGTTGGCTGCAGTTCAGGCTCTATATCGCGGAGTCTGCACTGGGCCCCAGGAGCTGAGGTGTCGACCCAGCCATTCTGCACTAGGAAATCTGGTCTGAAGTGCCGGGTGTGGAACCTCTGCATGCGGGACCCTAGGAGCACATGAAATTAGACAAAGCACAAAGGATAAAAAAGGTTAGACTTGACTTTATTGCACAGATTCTATTTTTATCTCCCAGGGATTTTTAATGGGCTTTGCTGGGGACAAACACCTCCTCTGTCTTTTGTCCCGTTCCTCATTCTTGGAGTTCTGAGGGTGCAGACCCTTCTTCTGTAACTGCTGAGTGCTGAGTTGGGAGCCCTCAAACCCAGGGACAAGGGTCAGAACTTCTCCCCAGCAGCCTCCAGGTGACGTTGATTGTCCCCAGGCCCCCTGCATCCTTGCTCGTCCGCCTGAGCACCAGCATTGGAAGTGTTATAGATTCTAATGACCTTTAAGGGTCCAGGAAAGAGATGTGCAGAGACGCTGTGGGGGCCGGTTTCACCCCGCACCACATTTGTTCGGCCACCTTAGGCTGACCGTTTCTGCCAGCCTAGATGCTCTGACCAGTAGTCTGCGCTTTCTTCATTTAGGCCCCTGAATTAACGTACAAACAGCACCAGGTGTCAGAGCCCTGCCCGCTCAACTCCCAGACAGTCCAGGGTCAGTGGTGATCAAGGACCATGATGGCCACTGAGTCAACAGCCTTTTGAAGTAAACAGGAGTCCAGCCAGTCTTATTGGCCACCATCAGCACGGTGTCTGTAGGCTTTTCTATGGTGACAGTGTGATATACGGTTCCCCCGCCAAGATTATTAGCTCCCCTCTGGGTGCAGTAAGTCCTGCAAGCAGTAGTCTACTCTTTTGGGACACACTCTTGTTGTTTTATGAGAGAAACTCCAGGTCAAGTGATGTTCACACGAGTCGTCATGGTGCCCTGTTGCCCCCGGTTATCTCTCTGGATGTTGGAGTTGGAGGGCCTCCTCACTCGAGGTTGGTGTGCCCACGGAGCGAACCCTGCAACTTCAGGGCATGGTTGGTGGTTAGGATCACCACGTGGAGTCCTTTTCCCTTAGGAGGGAGGTGGCCTTTTGGGCTGCTGATTTCCAGGTTTTTAGATACCGCCAGTATCTTGGCCAGATGTGGCAGTAGGCCAAGCCCCTTGGTGACCGTAGTTTATCCTACCTGGATGGCATTCTTGCATTGTTCCATTTCAAGTGGTCCCAGTTTTTGCACTAATTCTCCAATGGCGATTCACCTTTCACCAGGAATGTAAAGATCAAAGGGTTTAGCTAAATTAGGGAGTTCCAGGGCAAGGGTCTGAATTGACTGCTCTTTCCATTCTTGAAAGGCCACTTCTGGATTCTATTCAAAAGGATCATCATCTTTTCCTTTCAGTGTTTCATATAGAGGCCCAGCTAGTAGAGTGTAGTTAGGGATCCAGAAGCAGCAAACCCTGGCCTCCCCAGGAACCCCTAAGCTGTCTTCTAGTTTTAGAAAGGGGTAAGGCTGCAAATGGTTTCTTCCCTTTCCTGGGATGGGCTTCTCCGACCTTCTGTGAGAATGAAGCCCAGGCAGGTCACCGCAGTCTGTGATATTTGAGCTTTTTCTTGGACAACTTCTATCCTTTATTGGCTTGGTAGTTCAGAGGCCTCCTTAGTAGGGCTGGCGATCAGAATGTCGTCTGCGTACTGAAGGAGGGTTTCCTTTTCCAGAGGTAGAACTTTTAGGTCTTTAGCTAAGGTTTCCCCAAAGATGGTGTGGGAATTTTTGCACCCTTGGGGCAAGACGGCCCGGAAGTATTGTTTTAGTTGTATGTTGAGTCCTGCCACTCACAAGCCAAAATTTCTTGTGACTCTGGGACTAATGGAATACAAAAGAAGGCATCATTGAAGACTAATACAGAATACCATGTCCTGGTGGTTGGTAGAATGACCAGCAGGGTGTAGGAATTAGGAGCAACTGGAGGTATATCCTCGGTGGCTTCACTGACTGTCCTGACATCCTTTACCAGGTCCCCAGCAGCCCATGGGGCTCTCGTGGTCACACCAATCCCAGAATATGGAGCTCACCTGGGCAGGTACCCCACCCCCACCCCAGCCCACGGGGCTCTCGTGGTCAGGCCCCTCCCAGGATACAGAGTTACCCTTGCAGGTACCGTGGCAGGGCTGGGCACACAGGAACCGTGCACATAGCCCTCATTGCAGAGCACCCCCAGCTCACCTGTCGCTCAGAGCTGACACAGAGCACCTCAGAGCAGGACTTGAACTAACAAACAGTAGCTGCGACAGGTCTGTGACCCTGGGCATCACTCTGTGCGGCCTCCCTCCACCTGGTCTTCCAGAGACTTCCACTGCACCCGGGGCACCAGGCCTCTGTCTCCAACCACCACCCACCCCTCCTCTCCCTGACTCCTGGGTTCCTCTCATTAGGAGAGGGTTTTCTTGAAGTTGTCTCCCACTCATGGGCCAGATAAAATGATTAGAAAACAAGCCAAAGCTGCAGCCCCTTGTCTATCCTGACTCTCAGGAGCCCACACCTGTTCCTTGGACCTGGCCGGTTCAGCAAGTTCCATTTTCTGCAACTGTGAGCCCCTGAGGGGTGATGATTGGCTGAGCTGGGCAGCCTTACCGTGCCAGCCTGCCCTTCCCAGGTGTGCCTGGGTTGAGATCAATATAAATACCACTCCAGGCAGCAAGAGCCCCTGCAGCCGTGCCTAAAGCCATTTTCTCTGCCCTGTCAGCAGTCTCGGGGCTGGGCTGGTGGGAGGGAGTGAGAGGCCACGGCTTTGTGGGTGGCCCAGTGTGAGTGGGGCTCTGCTGGACTTTCTGCAGCAGTTGCCAGGCTGCCACCTGCTAAAGAAGAGGATGTGTCACCCATACCTGCTGCTGGAATTTCTCCCTGGGCAGAGGTGAGGAAGGAAAAAAGCAGTGGGGGCAGGGACAGGACGGGTATCTCAGGCAGGGAAATGGAAATCTTCCAGAAGAGCACCCAGGGCCAGGACCATCCTGGCTGGCCTGCAGGCACCAAGTTGGCCGGCATGCTGTCACTCGTGTGGCTCTATGGCCCTTCCTCTAGGCTTTCAAGTCCTTGTATATATTCAGGTGTTTTACCTGGGACGGGTGGGAACAGTTCAGCAGCAGCTGGCCTGGGGCTCATCTCACGTTTACTCACAGATGCCTCGGCACGGTCCCCCAGGCTTGTAATGAGGACACTCCTTGCGGGGTGGCTGCTGGCTGCATGCAAGCGGAATCCCCACCTCTGACCAACTTCAGAATTGTCTATCACTGGAGCAAGTGCCCTGATTGGGTTTTCATCTGTATAACTGGTGGGTTCTGTTTTGTTTTTTGTTTCAAGGTAGGTTTTATTCCTCTTTTTTGTACTTATGGATGTAAGCATGGAAATAATTCATTCATATAAATACATGTATGTGAAGGGAATAACATTTTTCCGTTTTTTAAAAAATTTTATTTTTCATTTTATTTTATTTATTTTTTATACAGCAGGTTCTTATTGGTTATCTATTTTATACATATAAATGTATACATGTCAATCCCGATCTCCCAACTCCTCCCACCGCCACCCCCCCATGGCTTTCCCCTCTTTGTGTCCATACATTTGTTCTCTACATCTGTGTCTCTATTTCTTCCCTTCAAACCGGTTAATCTGTACAGTTTTTCTAGGTTCCACATATATGCGTTAATATACAATATTTGTTTTTCTCTTTCTGACTTACTTCACTCTGTATGACAGTCTCTAGATCCATCGACGTCTCTACAAATGACCCAATTTCATTCCTTTTTATGGCTAATAGTCCATTTTATATATGTACCACATCTTTATCCATTTGTCTGTCTGTGGGCATTTAGGTTGCTTCCATTACCTGGCTATTGTAAATAGTGCTGCAATGAACATTGTGGTGAATGTGTCTTTTTGATTTATGGTTTTCTCTGGGTATATGCCCAGTAGTGGGTTGCTGGATCATATGGTAATTCTATTTTTAGTTTTTTAAGGAACCTCCATACTGTTCTCCATAGTGACTATCAATTTACATTCCCACCAATCGTGGAAGAGGGTTCCTTTTCTCCACACCCTCTCCAGCATTTGTTGTTTGTAGATTTTCTGATGATGCCCATTCTAACAGGTGTGAGGTGATACCTCATTGTAGTTTTGATTTGCATTTCTCTAATAATTAGTGATGTAGAGCAGCTTTTCATGTGCTCCTTGGCCATCTCTACGTCTTTTTGGAAGAAATGTCTATTTAGATCTTCTGCCCATTTTTGTATTGGGTTGTTTGTTTTTTTAATATTGAGCTGCATCAGCTGTTTATATATATTGGAGATTAATCCTTTGTCCATTGATTCAGTTGCAAATATATTCTCCCATTCTGAGAGTTGTCTTTTTGTGTTTGTAGTTTCCATTGCTTTGCAAAAGCTTTTACGTTTCATTAGGTCCCATTTGTTTAGTTTTCTTTTTTATGTCATTACTCTAGGAGGTGGATCAAAAAAGATCTTGCTGTGATTTATGTTAGAGTATTCTTCCTATGTTTTCCTCTAAGAGTTTTATACTGTCCGGTCTTACATTGAGGTCTCTAATCCATTTTGAATTTATTTTTGTGTATGGTGTTAGGGGGTGTTCTAATTTCATTCTTTTACATGTAGCTGTCCATTTTTCCCAGCACCACTGATTGAAGACACTGTCTTTTCTCCATTGTATAGTCTTGCCTACTTTGTCATAGATTAGTTGACCATACGTGTGTAGGTTTATCTCTGGGCTTCTTTCTTTTTTATTTTCCTTTTACACCTTTATTGGAGTATAATTGCTTTACAATGGAGTGTCAGTTTCTGCTGTATAACAAAGTGAATCAATTATACATATACATATATCACCATATCCCCTCCCTCTTACATCTCCCTCCCACCCTCCACATCCCACCCCTTTAGGTGGTCGCAAAGCACCGAATTGATCTCCCTGTGCTATGTGGCTGCTTCCCAGTAGCTATCGATGTTACATTTGGTAATGTATATATGTCCATGGCACTCTCTCACTTCGTCCCAGCTTACCCTTCCCCCTCCCCGTGTCCTCAAGTCCTTTCTCTATGTCTGTGTCCTTAATCCTGTCCTGCCCCTAGGTTCTTCATAAACTTTTTTCTTTAGATTCCATATATCTCTGTTAGCACACGGTATTTATTTTTCTCTTTCTGACTCACTTCACTGTGTAGGACAGACTCTAAGTCCATCCCCCTCACTACAAATAACTCAGTTTTGTTTCTTTTTATGGCTGAGTAATATTCCATTTATATATGTGCCAGATATTCTTTATCCATTCATCTGTCGATGGACACTTAGGTTGCTTCCATGTCCTGGCTATTGTAAGTAGAACTGCAACGAACATTGTTGTATATAACTCTTTTTGAATTATGGTTTTCTCAGGGCAAATGCCCAGTAGTTGGATTGCTGGGTCGTATGGTACTTCTATTTTTAGTTTTTTAAGGAACCTCTATACTGTTATCCCTAGTGGGTATAACAATTTACATTCCCAGCAACAGTGCAAGAACGTTCCCTTTTCTCCAGTAAATGCCTCTCCAGCATTTATTGTTTGTAGATTTTTTGATGATTGCCATTCTGACTGCTGGGAGGTGATAACTCACTGTAGTTTTGATTTGCATTTCTCTAATGATTAGTGATGTTCAGCATCCTTTCATGTGTTTATTGGCAATCTGTATATCTCCTTTGGAGAAATGTCTATTTAGGTCTTCTGCCCATTTTTGGATTGTGTTGTTTGTTTTTGTGATATTGAGCTACACGAGCTGCTTGTAAATTTTGGAGATTAATCTTTTGTCATTTGCTTCATTTGAAAACATTTTCTCCCATTCTGAGGGTTGTATTTTCGTCTTGTTTATGTTTTCCTTTGCTGTGCAAAAGCTTTGAAGTTTCATTAGGTCCCATTTGTTTATTTTTGTTTTTATTTCCACTTCTCTAGGAGGTGGGTCAAAAAGGATCTTGCTGTGATTTATGTCATAGAGTGTTCTGCCTATGTTTTCCTCTAATAATTTTATAGTGTCTGGTCTAACATTTAGATCTCTAATTAATTTTGAGTTTATTTTTGTGTATGGTGTTATGGAGCGTTCTAATTTCATTCTTTCACGTGTGGTTGTCCAGTTTTCCCAGCACCACTTACTGAAGAGACTGTCTTTTCTTCATTGTATATCTTTGCCTCCTTTGTCATAGATGAGTTAGCCATAGGTACGTAGGTTTATCTCTGGGCTTTCTATCTTGTTCAATTGATCTATATTTCTGTTTTTGTGCCAGTACCATATAGTCTTGATTAATGTAGCTTTGTAGTATAGTCTGAAGTTAGGAAGTCTGATTCCTCCAGCTCTTTTAATTTCCCTCAAGATTGCTTTGGCTATTCGGAGTCTTTTGTGTCTCCATACAAATTTTAAGATTTTTTTGTTCTAGTTCTGTAGAAAATGCCAGTGGTATTTGATAGGGATTGCATTGAATCTGTAGCTTGCTTTGGGTACTATAGTCATTTACACAATATTGATTCTTCTAATCCAAGAACATGGTTTATACCTCCATATGTTTATATCATCTTTGATTTCTTTCAGCAGTGTCTTATAGTTTTCTGAGTACAGGTCTTTTACCTCCTTATGTAGGTTCATTCCTCCGTATTTTATTCTTTTTGTTGCAATGGTGAATGAGATTGTTTCCTTAATTTCTCTTTCTGATCTTTCATTATTAGTGTATAGGAATGCAAGAGATTTCTGTGCATTAATTTTGTATCCTGCAACTTTACCAAATTCATTGATTAGCTCTAGTAGTTTTCTGGTGGCATCTTTAGGATTCACTATGTGTAGTATCGTGTCATTTGCAAACAGTGACAATTTTACTTCTTCTTTTCCAATTTGTATTCCTTTTATTTCTTTTTCTTCTCTGATTACTGTGTCTAGGACTTCCAAAACTATGTTGAGTAATAGTGGTGAGAGTGGACATCCTTGTCTTGTTCCTGATCTTAGAGGAAATGCTTTTAGTTTTTCACTATTGAGAATGATGTTTGCTGTGGGTTTGTCATATACTGCCTTTATTATGTTGAGGTAGATTCCCTCTATGCCCACTTTTTGGAGACTTTTAATCATAAATTGGTGTTGAATTTTGTCGAAAGCTTTTCCTGCATCTATTGGGATGATCATATTTTTATTCTACAATTTGTTAATGTGGTGTATCACATTGATTGATTTGTGTATATTGAAGAATTCTTGCATCCCTGGGATAAACCCCACCTGATCATGGTGCATGATCCTTTTAATGTGTTGTTCAATTCTGTTTCCTAGTATTTTGTTGAGGATTTTTACATCTATATTAATCAGTGATATTGGTCTCTAATTTTCTTTTTCTGTAGTATCTTTGTCTGGTTTTGGTATCAGGGTGATGGTGGCCTCATATAATGAGTTTGGGACTGTTCCTTCCCCTGAAAAGTTCTGAAGAGTTTGAGAAGATTGGGTGTTAGCTCTTGTCTAAATGTTTGATAGAATTCACCTCTGATGCCATCTAGTTCTGGACTTTTGTTTGTTGGAAGATTTTTAATCACACTTTCAATTTCATTACTTGTGATAGGTCTGTTCATATTTTCTATTTCTTCCCGGTTCAGTCTTGGAAGGTTATACCTTTCTAAGAATTTGTCCATTTCTTCCAGGTTGTCCATTTTATTGGCATAGAGTTGTTTGTAGAGGTCTCTTAGGATGCTTTGTATTTCTGTGGTGTCTGTTACAACTTCTCCTTTTTCATTTCTAATTTTATTGATTTGAGTCCTCTCCCTCTTTTACTTGAGTCTGGCTACAGGTTTATCATTTTTGTTTATCTTCTCAAAGAACCAGCTTTTAGTTTTATTGATCTTTGCTATTGTTTTTATTTCATTTATTTCTGCTCTGATCTTTATGATTTCTTTCCTTCTATTAACTTTGGGTTTTGTTCTTCGTTCTCTAGTTCCTTTAGGTGTAGGGTTAGATTGTTTATTTGAGATTTTTCTGGTTTCTTGAGGTAGGCTTTTATTGCTATAAACTTCCCTCTTAGAACTGTTTTTGCTGCATCCCATAGGTTTTCAATCATCGTGTTTTTGTTGTCATTTGTCTCTAGGTAGTTTTTGATTTCCTCTTTTATTTCTTCAGTGATCTCTTGGTTATTTAGAAACGTATTGTTTAGCCTCCATGTGTTTGTTTTTTACGTTATTTTCCCTGTAATTGAGTTCTAATCTCATAGCATTGTGGTCGGAACAGCTGCTTGATATGATTTCAGTTTTGTTAAATTTACTGAGGCTTTATTTGTGACCCAAGATGTGATCTATCCCGGAGAATGTTCCGTGTACCATTGAGAAGAACTTGTAGTCTGCTGTTTTTGGATGGAATGTCCTATAAATATCCATTAAATCTATCTGGTCTATTGTGTCATTTAAAGCTTGTGTTTCCTTATTAATTTTCTGTCTGGATGATCTCCATTGGTGTAAGTGAGGTGTTAAAGTCCCTTGCTATTATTATGTTACTGTTGATTTCCTCTTTTATAGCTGTTAGCAGTTGCCTTATATATTGAGGTGTTCCTGTGTTGGGTACATATATATTTATAATTGTTATATCTTGGATTGATCCCTTGATCATTATGTAGTGTCCTTCCTTGTCTCTTGTAACATTCTTTATTTTAAAATCTATTTTATCTGATATGAGTATTGCTACTCCAGCTTTCTTTTGATTTTCATTTGCATGGAATATATTTTCCATCCCCTCACTTTCAGTCTGTATGTGTCCCTAGGTTTGAAATGGGTCTCTTGTAGACAGCATATATATGGATCTTGTTTTTCTATCCATTCAGTAAGCCTGTGTCATTTGGTTGGAGCATTTAATCCATTCATGTTTAAGGTAATTATCAATATGTATGTTCCTATTACTATTTTCTTAATTGTTATGGGTTTGTCTTAGTGGGTCCTTTTCTTCTCTTGTGTTTCCCACTTAGAGAAGTTCCTTTAGCATTTGTTGTAGAGCTGGTTTCATGGTGCTGAATTCTCTTAGCTTTTGCTTGTCTGTAAAGCTTTTGATTTCTCCATCAAATCTGAATGAGATACTTGCTGGGTGGAGTACTCTTGGTGGTAGGTTCTTCCTTTTCATCACGTTAAATTTATCATGCCACTCCCTTCTGGCTTGTAGATTTTCTGCTGAGAAATCAGCTGTTAACCTTATGGGAGTTCCGTTGTATGTTGTCATTTTTCCCTTGTTGCTTTCAATAATTTTTCTTTGTCTTTAATTTTTTCAATTTGATTACTGTGTGTCTCGGCATTTTTCTCCTTTGGTTTATCCTGCCTGGGACTCTCTGCGCTTTGTGGACTTCGGTGGCTATTTCTTTTCCCATGTTAGGGAAGTTTTCAACTATAATCTCTTCAGATATTTTCTCGAGTCCTTTCTCTCTCTGTTCTCCATCTGGGACCCCTATAATGCGAATGTTGTTGCATTTAATGTTGTCCCAGAAGTCTCTTAGGTTGTCTTCATTTATTTTCATTCTTTTTCTTTATTCTGTTCCATGGCAGTGATTTCCACCTTTCTGTCTTCCAGGTCACTTATCCGTTCTTCTGTCACAGTTATTCTGCTACTGATTCCTTCTAGTGTATTTTTCATTTCAGTTATTGTATTGTTCATCTCTGTTTGTTTGTTCTTTAATTCTTCTAGGTGTTTGTTCCTTAATTCTTCTAGGTCTTTGTTAAGCATTTCTTGCATCTTCTCGATCTTTGCCTCCATTATTTTTCTAAGGTCTTGGATCATCTTCACTATCATTATTCTGAATTCTTTTACTGGAAGGTTACCTATCCCCACTTCATTTCATTGTTTTTCTGAGGATTTATCTTGTTCCTTGATCTGGTATAAAGTCCTCTGCCTTTTCATTTTCTCTATCTTTCTGTGAATGTGGTTTTCCTTCCACAGGCTGCAGAATTGTAGTTCTTCTTGCTTCTGCTGTCTGCTCTCCAGTGATTGAGTCTATCTGAGAGGCTTGTGCAAGCTTCCTTATGCGAGGGACTGGTGGTGGGTAGAGCTGGGTGTTGCTCTGGTGGGCAGAGCTTTAATCTGCTTGTCTGTGGATTAAATAAAAGTTTAAGAAAAAGTTTAATCCGCTTGTCTGCTGAGGCATGGGGCTGGGTTCTCTCCCTGTTGGTTGTTTGGACTGAGGCGACCCAGCACTGGAGCCTACCTTGCTCTTGGTGAGGCTAATGGTGGACTCTGGGAGAGTTCACGCCAAGGAGTATTTCCCAGAACTTCTGCTGTCAGTGTCATTGTCCCCATGGTGAGCTGCAGCCACACCCCACCTCTGCAGGAGACCCTCTAAAACTAGCAGCTAGGTATGATCATTCACCTATGGGGTGACTGCTCCTTCCCCTGGGTCCTGATGTGCACACTACTTTGTGTGTGTCCTCCAAGAGGGGAGTCTCTGTTGAGACTCTGAGTCTCTGAGTGCAGTTGAGACTCTGAGTGGAGTCGCACAGACTCTGGGTCCTGTGGAGCTTCGATGTTTTGTGGTTCTAGAAATCCTATAGGAGACGGTCCACAGCAGGTGAAGCTAATGCTGTCATAGAGGTGGTGAAACCAAAGAGCTGCAGTTCCGACTAGAGGTGCTGATGTACAAACAGGACAAAATCATCTCATGTGAATGTAGTTCAGGCATGTTTAAAATGAATGCAGTCATGTTAATGCCTAACATCTTCTATCTTGTGCCTCTCCTCAAGGACCCCCTCCTCAGTTCCTGAGTCTCCTGTAAGTCATGTACAGGGGAATGGAGAGTGGGCTCTGTCCAGTCTGAGCCCTGAGTTACCCTGTGTGTATCTTAGGATACTTTGTATTTCTGTGGTGGCTCTTGTAACATCATCTCTTTCAGTTCTGATTTATTTGGGCCCTCTCTTTTAAAAAAAGTACTACTGTTGTCTTTTATTCTTTACAGAAGTTTAATAAGTGTTTGATCTACTACCCTTACTCTATGTATACTTTTTGCCGTGAGATTTTTACTTTTGTTTGTTTTCTTGTTACTGTCAATAATTAGTGAGAATTCTTTTAAGCTACCTTCAACATTGCTTATAAAGCTGCTTTATTAGTGATGACAGAGCTTTAATGGAAGTCGTGCAATGTGCCAGCAAAAAGTCCCTTAAGTGTATGTCTCATTACTTCTTGTTCTTTTTTTTCCTTTTTTCTCTCTTTTTTTTCTTGTTCTTTTTTTAATTTTTATTTTTTATCAGAGCAAATTTGATTAAAATGTTTTGTTTGTTCTAGGTGTGTAAGATGTGGTTCTTTTACATGTATCTATACTTCTTCAGATCGTTTTCTCATGTAGCTTGTGACACAATGTTGAGTAGTCTTCTCTTGGTATTCCGTAGGTCTTTGATGATTATATATTTCACATGTGTTTCTATACCTATGTTAACCCCAATATCCTAATATATCCAGTCCTCACACCTTTCCATTTGGTGAACCTTAACTTTGTTTAATGAATCTGTGATTGCCTTTCTCTGTGGAAATATCTTCATTGGTATCAATTTTTAGCTAACACCTATAAGTGATATTATAGGATATGTGTCTTTTGCTGTCTGACTTAGTACAATTTGCCTGATTACCTCTAGAATCATCTACGGTGCTGCAAATGGCATTGTTTCATTTTTTTCCCTAGATAATATTCCATCTGTACATGTACCAGTTCTTCTTTGTCCACTCACCTCTTGATGGACTTTCTGGTTGCCTCCATGTCTTGGCTATTGTAATACTGCTGCACTGCACATTTGCCTGCCTGTGTCTTTCCAATTCTGTCTTCTTATGTTATAGGCCCAAGAGTGGGCCTCCTGTATCATATAGTATCTCAGGGTTTACCGTTTAAATGCACCATGATTCTGTGCTCATTAGTGGCTCTTTCCAGGTTACATCTCACTTAAAGTTGAGGGTATGCATTTCTCCACAACACCTTCAGCATTTATTTATTTATTTATTTTTAACATCTTTATTGAAGTATAATTGCTTTACAATGGTGTGCTAGCTTGTGCTTTACAACAAAATGAATCAGTTATACATATACATATGTTCCCATATCACTTCCCTCTTGCGTCTCCCTCCCTCCCACCCTCCCTCCCCTCCAGGCGGTCACAAGCACCGAGCTGATCTCCCTGTGCCATGCTGCTGCTTCCCACTAGCTATCTACCTTACGTTTGGTAGTGTATATATGTCCATGCCTCTCTCTCCCTTTGTCACAGCTTACCCTTCCCCCTCCCCATATCCTCAAGTCCATTCTCTAGTAGGTCTCTGTCTTTACTCCTGTTTTACCCCTAGGTTCTTCATGACATTTTTTTTTCTTAAATTCCAGGTATATGTGTTAGCATACGGTATTTGTCTCTCTCTTTCTGACTTACTTCACTGTGTATGACAGACTCTAGGTCTATCCACCTCATTACAAATAGCTCAATTTTGTTTCTTTTTATGGCTTCAGCATTTATTGTTTGTAGTTTTCTTGCTGATGGATATTCTGACTGGTGTGAGCTGATACCTCTTTGTGGTTGAATTTACATATGACTCATAATCCTTTGAAATTGAGCTTTAAGACATGTCCTTTTTATTTTTCAAACTGTGATTACAGCTTAGCCCTTCAAAGTGTTTTCTAAAGTATGTGTTACATTTTGAAATTTATTGGCCATTACCTCCCTCAAAACATTTTGAGGGCAGGTTTCATTTACAGCCCTGCAGTACTTGTTCACATGAAGTGACCATTAGCACAGGCTTTAAAGCTGCTTTTGCAGATAACGGCCAGATTGCGGCAGCCTTTCTTTGTTCCCCATGCTGGTACTAGGGAAACAGAGCTTCCAGCCAGTGGTCTTCCTCGGTTATAAATTAGAGTGGAATGTGCCCGGATAAACCCCCAAAGGCTGATGTCTCCTTATTTTTGTTTCTTTTTTAAATTTAATTTATATTTTTATCGGAGTAATATTCCATCGTGTATATGGACCACTTCTTGGTGCATAGCTCTGTTGAGGGACATTTTCGTTGCTTCCAAGTGTTGGCTATATTAAATATTGCTGGAGTGCAAGATTGCCAGCCTGTGACTTTTTGATTCTCATTTTCTCAGGTGATAGGCCCAGCAGTGGGTGTGACTGATTGACTAGTAGCTCAATGTTTACCTTTTCAAAGCACCTCCATTGTGTTTTCATTAGTGGCTCTTACCATGTCTCCCTTAGAACCGAGGGTACGAACTTCTCCACAATCCCTTCAGCATTTATAGTTTGCAGCATTTTTGCTAATGGCCAGTCTGACTGCTGTGACCTGATAGGTTTTTGTAATTTGGGTTTGCATGACTTTAAAAATTCCTAAAATTCATCATTTTCCACGCCTTTTTCCTTTCTGTTAAAAATCAAGTGTGAGTACAATATATCTCTTGAAGCTCTCTTCTTGGAAGGTTGCCCTCTTTTGAATTTTTGGTGGATATTCGACCCCAGGATTTTTTTGGAGGGCAGATGTCATTACAGAACTGCAAGTTTGGTGAATATTTAGTGACAATTAGCACTGGGTTTAAAGCTGCTGTTGTGGGAAACGGCCACAAGGAGGCAGCATTTGTCCTTTCCCAAATCTGAGTACTAGGGCAGCAGAGCCTTTCTGGAAGTCGTGGTCCTAGGTTTTAAGTTAGAATGGAATGTGCCAGGAGGAACGCCCATAAGTTTATGTCTCATTACATCTTGGTTTTTAAAATTTATTTAATCGGGGTAATGATTAGATATTGTTTGTCCAGATGTACACAATCTGGTTCATTTGTACAATATATATGTCTATTCATGTTCAGATCCTCTTCCCATGTAAAATATTACAGTGTTCCGTAGACCTCCCTTGCTATATGGTCCGTCTTTTCGATATATGTTTATTATATGTATTTGTATACGTATGGTAAGGTTAATCTTAATTTATCCATTCTGCCCACCTTTCCTTTTAGATAAGCATACTTAATTTCTAAGTCTGTGAGTGTCTTTCTCTGTGGAAATATGTTCATTTGTGTTAGTTATTAGATAACGCCTATAAGTGATATCATAGGATATAGGTCTTTTGCTTTCTGACTTACCTCATATTCTGTGATTATCTCCAAGCTCATCTATGGCACCTCAAATAGCAGTGTTTCATTGTTTTCTATGGCTAATATTCTATTGTGAACGTGGACCACTTCTTCTTCATCCATACATCTGTTGATGGACATTTTGGTGGCTTCACTGTCTTGGCTATTGTGAATAAGGCTGCAGTGTAGCTTTTGCAGCCCGAGTCTTCTCGATTCTGGTCTTCTCAGGTGAGAGGCCCAGTGGTGTGACTGCTGCATCGAATGGTATCTCAACTTTTACTTTTAATCGTAGTTCCTTTCTGTTCTCATTATTGGCTCTTACCACGTTACATCTCACCAGCAGCTAGAGGGTACACAGTTCTCTAAAACCCCTTCAGAATTTATTGTTTGTAGATCTTTTGCTGATGGTCAGTCGACTGGTGTGAGTTGAAACCTTTTTGTACATTAGATTTGCATGAGTCTAATAATTCCTGAGGTTGAGCTTTCACCCATTTTCCTTTTTTTAAACAAGAGAGTGAGTCAAACTTACCTCTTCATACTATCGTCTTGAAAAATTTGTCAGTTTTGAATTTTATTGTCCATTCCCTACCTCAGCACAGTTGTTTAGGGCAGGTGTCCTTTGCAGCCCTGAGTCCTTGTGAATGTTAAGAGAACATTAGCTGTGGGCTTAACGCCACTCTTGCGGAAAACGGCCACAAGGCAGCAGAATTTCTACATTGCCAACTCTGGGTTTTTGGGCAGCAGAGCCTTCCTGGAAATCGTGTTAGTAGGCTGCAAATTAGAGTGGAATGTGCCAGAGCACATCCCCAAGAGCTTATATCTCCTTACTTCTTGTTTGTTTTATAAATTTAATTTTTATTAATTATCAGAGCAAACTTGATAAAAATATTTTGTTTCTCCTAGGTGTACAGAATCTGGTTCATTATATCAATGTATCTGTCATTTATCTTTGCATTCTTTACTGTGTAGGTTATTACAGAGTGTTGCCTAGACCTCTCTTGGTATTCCATAGGTATTTTGTGATTATATATTTCATATGTATTAGCACATGTCTGTTAACCCTCATATCCTAATTCACACATTCCTTACACTTTTCCATTTGGTTAAACATAATTTTTTTTTCTTAATCCATGCTTTTCCTTCTCTTGGAAATAAGTTCGTGAGTATCAACTTTTAGGTAACACCTAGAAGTGATGTCATAGGATATCTGTCTTTCACTTTCTTTCTTTAATTTGAGTGATTATCTCTAGGTCCTTATATGGTGGTGCAAACGGCACTGTTTCATTGTTTTCCATGGCTAATATTCCATTGTTTATATGGACCACTTCCTCTTTGTGCATTTTTCTGTTGATGGACATTTTGGTTTCTTCCAAGTCTTGGCTATGTTAAATATTCCTGCAGTACAGGATTGCCAGCCTGTGTCTTTTCCATTCTGCTCTGCTCAGGTGATAGGCACATCAAAGGACCTACCAGATCACATGGTAGCTCAATTTTTACCCTTAAACGCACCTCCATTATGTTCTCGCTACTGGCTGTTACCAGTTTACATCCCCCCAGCAGCTGGAGGGTACACAGTTCTCTGAAACCCCTTCAGCATTTATTCTTTGTAGACTTTTTGCTGAAGAACATTCTGACGGCTGTGAGGTGAACATTTCTGTAATTGGATTTGCATGGCTTTATTCATTGCTGATGTTGCGCATTTTTCAATTTCCTTTTATTTTAAAGAGAAAAAAAGAAAAGACAAAATGTGCGTAAAATATGCCTCTTGACATTGTCTTCTTGAAATGTTGACGTCTTTTGAATTTTCTGGTCGATTACGACCCCAGGACATCTTTTGAGGCCCGGTGTCCTTTACAGTGCTGCACATATTTTGAATATTAAGTGAACATTACCTCTTGGTTTAAAGCTGCTGTTGTGTGAAACAGCCACAAGGCGGCAGCATTTCTCCTTTACCAAATCTGGTTACCAGGGCAACAGAGCCTTAATGGAAGTCCTGTTCTAGGTTGAAAATTAGAATGGGATGTGCCAGGAAAAATTCCTTTCAGTTTATGTCTCATTATTTCTTGTTCATATTTTTAATTTAATTTTTATTTTTTATCGCAGCAAATTTGATTACAATGGTTTTTTTTTTGTTCTAGGTGTGCAAGATGTGGTTCTTTCACACACATACATATATCTATTCTTCTTTGGAACCTTTTCCCAGGTAGGTTATGACACAATGTTGAGTAGTCTTCTCTTGGTATTCCATAGGTCTTTGGTGATTATATATTTCACATGTGTTTCTATATCTATGTTAACCCCAATATCATAATGTATCCAATCCTCACACCTTTTGATTTGGGGAACCATAAGTTTGTTCAATGAATCTGTGATTGCCTTTCTCTGTGGAAATATCTTCATTGTTATCAATTTTCAGGTAACACCTATAAGTGATATACGTTAGGTGTCTTTCGCTTTCTCACTTACTACAAGTTGCATGGTTACCTCTAGACTCATCTATGGTGCTGCAAATGGCATGGTTTCATTTTTTTCCCGAGCTAATATTCCATCTCTATATGTAACAGTTCCTCTTTGTCCACTCATCTGTTGATGGACTTTTGGTTGCTTCCATGTCTTGGCTATTGTAATACTGCTGCAGTGCAGATTTGCCTGCCTGTGTCTTTCCAATTATGTCTTCTTATGTTATAGGCCCAGGAGTGGGCCTGCTGGATCATATAGTAGCTCAATGTTTACCTTTTAAAGGCACCTCCACCCTGTTCCCATTAGTGACTCTTACCAGGTTACGTCCCACTTCAAATTAAGGGTATGCATTTCTCCACAACCTCTTCAGCATTGATCATTTGTAGTTTCTTTCCTGATGGTTATTCTGAATGGTGTGAGCTGATACCTCTGTGTGGTTGGATTTGCATGTGTCTCATAATCCTTTGAAATTGAGCTTTCAGGCATGTCCTTTTATTTTTCAAATGGTTATTACAGCTTAGTTCTTCAAATGGTTTTCTTGAAATATGTGCCACATTTTGAAATACTTTGATCTTTACCTCCTGCAAAACATGATGAAGGCAGGTTTCCTTTACAGCCCTGCAGGACTTGTTCATATGAAGTGAAAATTAGCATAGGTTTTAAAGCTGCTTTTGCAGGTAATGGCCAGAGGGTGGAGCATTTCATAATTCTATGAAACATAACTGAACACACAATATATATTTTTTCTTTTAAATTTCCATTGTTACTTTTTTAAAGTACAATTATAATTGAAGTTCTTTGTAACAAGTGAAATTTAAAAAATTAAAGGAAAAGATAATATTTTACCACTTGCCATCCTTTCCCATTTACTGAAACGACCAGCATAATGTGTAGAGTTCTCATTTTATCCAGGTGTTCTATACATCTGGAATATCATGCTTCTCACTGTAGAAAAACAGATTTAGCTCTCACACTTTTTATAGGCTACATAACAGTCCATAGAACAGAAGTACCAACTATTTCAGACTTAGCTTTTTGAGGGACACTCAGGTTACTTTCTGTTTTATTTTGTTGTTCTTTTTCTGGGGGGGGGTAGGAGTTTATTATTTAATTATTTATTTTTGTTGTGTTGGGTCTGAGTTTCCGTGTGAGGGCTTTCTCTAGTTGTGGCAAGTGGGGGGCCACTCTTGATCTCGGTGCGCGGGCCTCTCACTATTGCAGCCTCTCTTGTTGCAGAGCACAGGCTCCAGATGCGAGGGCTCACTGGTTGTGGCTTATGGGCCTAGTTGCTCCATGGCATGTGGGATCCTCCCAGACCAGGGCTCGAACCTGTGTCCCCTGCATTAGCAGGCAGATTCTAACCACCGCACCACCAGCGAAGCCCCCTATTTTGTTGTTCTGCTAGTTTGTTTTAACCCAAGAAAATATTTTTTTAAATACAAAAAAACTAAATTAAGCTAAGGGTAAGGATTAGGGTTTAGGGTAAGGTTTAAGGTTAGGATACGGGTTAGGATTATTGTACGGCTTAGAGTATGGTTTAGGGTTATGGTTGTGGTATGGGTTAGTGTTAGGGTACAGTTTAGGGTATGGCTATGGTTTAGTGTTAGGGTACGGGTTAAGGTATGGGTTAGTGTTAGGGTATGGGTTAGGATTAGGGTATGGTTTACATTCAGGGTTATGGTTAGGTTTAGTGTATGGGTTAGTGTTAGGTATGGGTTAGGGTAAGGGTTAGGGTTAGGTTTAGTGTTAAGGAAGGGGTACAGTTTAGGGTACAGTATAGGGAACAACAAAGGGTTAGGGTTAGGGTACGTGTTAGGGTACAGTTTAGTGTTAGTGTACGGGTTAGGATTAAGGTATGGTTTAGGGTAAGGGTTAGGGTTAGGGTTAGGGAACGGGTATGGTTTGGGGTACAGTTTAGGGTATGACCACGGGTTAGGAGTAGGGTAAGTGTTAAGGTATAGTTTAGTGTTAGTGTACAGGTTAGGATTATGGTACGGGATAGTGTAAGGGTTAGGGTTAGGGTTAGGGAATGGGTACAGATTAGGTTACAGGTTAGGGTATGACAATGGGTTAGGGTTAGGGTACGTGTGAGTGTATGGGTTAGGATTAGGGTACGGGTTAGGTTATGGGTTAATGTTAGGGGATGGGTTAGGATTAGGGTACGGGTTATGGTACGGTTTAGGGAAAGGGTTAGGATATGGGGTAGGGTAAGGATAAAGTTTAGTGTATGGCTATGTGTTACTGTTAGGGTACATGTTAGCATACGGGTTAGTGTTTGTGTACAGCTTACGGTAAGGGTTAGGGTTAGGGAATGGGTACGGTCTCAGGTACAGGTTAGGGTACGGTAGCGGGATAGGGTTAGGGTACGTGTTAGGATGAGACTTCTTTGTAGTGTAGATTTGAATTTCCCGCTTGCTTGGTTGGCCAAAAAGGGCGTATGCGTTTTATCCTGAATATATTCAGGAAAAAACGCATACGCCCTTTTTGGCCAAGTGCATCGTTGCCGAAGATCTGCCGCTTTTCATATGCTTTAAATGCAATTCCAATCTACCTCCTGAAATCTGTTTCCTGCAATTGTGCCTTGTTTCAAGTCCTCTTCACAGCCATACCTCAATACATTTTTGGACAATAGTTGTCCTTTATAACTCTGCAGGTTTGTGAATTGCAGTGCCCCTGAGCTCGTTTTTTCAACTCGCTTTCTGTGAGCTGGCCACAAATCAACAGGATTGCTTCAGGCCCTATTCTGGTTCCGGCACGGCACGCTGAGTCTTTGGTTAATTCTACATCCTGGTGGGAAATTAGAGTGAAATGTGCCCGTCCAAACACCTACAGCTAGTCTCTCATTGGTTCTCCCTATTCCCGTTCATCCTCCGCAGAAATTGCAGAGTGTGCCAAACAGGAGGTTACAAGCACTGACTCTCCAAGTGGGGAGATTGTTAGTAAAGCGCCTGGAATGGTGAACCCGAGTACCAGCGGACGAATAATGAGATGCGTTTTAGAAACCTTGCCCGATCACACTGTGGACCATCCTCTGGGTTTCCCACACATGTTTTAGCTGTAGGAAGAATCCCTTAAACCTGGAGAGTTGGGACCCATGGAATGGGTAGCACGCAGTACTACTTCAAAGGGTTTGCATTTGCTCACCGAACCTCACCAATCCTCACAGCCCCAAGTGTCCAGCCTTATGTCTCTCCCAGCTGTGGGTGTAGATGTGGTAAATCCAGGTTTCGTCACAAGCCCTGAACGAATTATTTAAGAATTTATCTCTCTTTCACTGTCTTTGTGTTTTGATTTTGAAATTTATTTTTATAATGGGGTTTAGCTGATTTTCACTGCTGTGTTTATGCCGCTCGATGCACACTTGATCCTCTTATGGAGACATATAAACACATAGGTTTTAAGATTCTTACTAGTCAGATATATTCCTCTGCAGTGAATAGGGGTTGTTGAGTCCACTTCGTTGAACAAGGAATATATCTTGTCTATTACTGGCTTATGGAACGGTATCTGTGCTCATTTCAATCTCTGGTTTTATGCAGCACCCCAACTCACCTTTCCCCTTAAGCAAGCATAAGTTGGTTTTCTAAATGTGAGACTCTGTTCTGTTTTGTAATTCAGTTCATGTGTAGCCAAGTTTACATTCCCTCTATAAGTGATATCTTATGACTAGTTTCTTTTTCTGTGTGACTTATTTCACTCAGAATCATCTTACCTAAATCCACTCATTATGCTGCTATGGGCCTGATGACATTGATTTCATTGCAGAGTGATATTCCAGTCTATGTAAGTACCACAACTTCTTTATCCATTTTTCTCTTTCTGGGATACTTAAGTTGTTCCGTTGTCGAGGTTCTTGTAAACACAGCAGCCCTAAACTTTGGGGTGGCTGAGTCTTGTTGATTTTAATTTTCCTAAGCTATAGGGTCATAGGTGGAAGTGCCCGAGTCTCTGTAGCTTTATTTTTTAGAGGTTTCAGGAAACACCATACACTTCTCCAGAGTGGCTGTTGGCCATTTACATCCCGCCCATCAGCACAACAAGGCTCCCTGTTCTCCATGGCCTGTCCTGCCTTTCTGGTTTTTACACTTTTTTCAGATGGCCCATTTGACCGGTGGGAAGTGAGACTTCATTGTAGTGCGGATTTCCATTGCACGCTTCCTTGGTTGGCTAAAAAGGCCGTATGCGTTTTTTCCTGGATATATTCAGGAAAAAACGCATGTGCATTTTTTGGCCAAGTGCATCATTGTCGAAGTTCTGCCGCTTTTCATATGTTTTAATGCAGTTTCCATCTACCTCCTGAAATATATTTCCTGCAATTGTGCCGTGCTTTCAAGTCCTCTTTGCAGCCTTACTTCAGTATATTTTTGGACGATAGCTGTCATTTATAACTCTGCAGGTTTATGAATTACAGTGCCCCTAAGGTCCTTTCTTCAACTCGCTTTCTTGTGAGCTGGCAGGAAAACCACAGGATTGCTTCAGGCCCTAATCTGGTTTCATCACGGCATGCTGAGCCTTTTGTTAATTCCTCTTCCTGGTGGGAAATTAGAGTGAAATGTGACCGTCCAAACACCTACAGCTAGTCTCTCATTGGTTCTCCCTATTCCTGTTCAACCTCTGCAGAAACTGCTAACTGTGCTAAACAGGAGTTTTAAGGCACAGACTCTCCACTTGGGGAGATTTTTAGTAAAGCATCTGGAATGGCGAACCCGTGTACCAAGGGACAAAAAATGAGATGAGGTTTAGAAACGTTGCCCGATCACATGGTGTACAATCCTCTGGGTTTCCCATGCATGTTTTAGCTGTAGGAAGAATCCCTTAAACCAGGAGAGTTGGGACCCATGGAATGGGTAGCATACAGTATTACTTCAAAGGGTCTCCATTTGCTCACCGAACCTCACCAATCCTCTCAGCCCCAAATGTCCTGCCTTATGTCTCACCCAGCTGTGGGTGTGGATGTGGTAAATCCAAGTTTCATCACAAGCCCTGAACGAATTATTTAAGAACTTTCTCTCCTTCACTGTCTTTGTTTTTGAAATTTATTTTAATAATGGGGTTTAGTTGATTTTCATGGCTGTGTATACTGCTCTACACACACTTGATTCTCTTACGGAGACATATAAATACATATGTTTTAATATTCTTATTGTCAGATATATTCCTCTGCAGTGAATAGGCGGTGTTGAGTCTAATTCGTTGAGCAAGGAGTATATCTCGTCTATTACATATTTGGCTTATGGAATAGTATCTGTGCTAATTTCAATCTCTGGTTTTACGTAGCACCCCAACTCATCATTCCCCTTAAGAAAGCATAAGTTTGTTTTCTAAATGTGAGACTCTGTTCTGTTTTGTAATTCAGTTCATGTGTAGCCAAGTTTACATTCCCTCTATAAGTGATATCTTATGATAAGTTTCTTTTTCTGTGTGACTTATTTCCTTTGAATCATTGTACCTAAATCCATTCATTATGCTTGTACAGGCCGGACGACATTGATTTCATTGCTGAGTGATGTTCCATTGTACGTAAGTATGAAAACGTCTTTATCCATTTCTCTCTTTCAAGGATATTTAATTTGTACCGTAGTCGAGACTCTTGTAAACAGAGCAGCCCTAAACTTTGGGGTGGTTGTTTCTTGTTATTTTAATTTTCCTGAGTTATAGTGCTATAAGTAGGTTTAGGGTTAGGGTTAAGGTTA